>NW_027102339.1:55000-82500 GCF_035609145.1 Eleutherodactylus coqui | reverse complement strand
GCTCCCTCAGCCTGGGAGGCACTCTCGGGGCAGGGGGCCACCGCAGCCCCCTTAAGGTGGCTTCGTACACCTCTTGAACGTGGCGCCCGGCCGCTCGGAGAGCGGGGTCTACGCGGGCAGACAGCCTGTCGGCCCCGCGGCCTGGACAGGCGGAGCGGGGGCTCTTGCGCTCGTGGGGGCTCTGCACGGCCCGGAGAGCGGGGTGCGGGGCGCCGTCGCCTCGCTGGAACCTGGGGCGGCGTGACGTTCGCGCGCGCCTAGCCGCCGCCAGAACAGGCCGGAAAGGTTGAGCTGCATACGGATCTAAGCCGTTGCCCAAACTAACTCTGGCCCGTGTGACACAGCCGCGCGCGCGCTTTCCTACGACACTCGACCGCCGGGCTCCCTCAGCCTGGGAGGCACTCTCGGGGCAGGGGGCCACCGCAGCCCCCCCAAAGGTGGCTTCGTACACCTCTTAAACGTGGCGCCCGGCCGCTCGGTGAGAGCGGGGTCTACGCGGGCAGACAGCCTGTCGGCCCCGCGGCCTGGACAGGCGGAGCGGGGGCTCTTGCGCTCGGGGGGGCTCTGCACGGCCCGGAGAGCGGGGTGCGGGGCGCCGTCGCCTCGCTGGAACCTGGGGCGTCGTGACGTTCGCGCGCGCCTAGCCGCCGCCAGAACAGGCCGGGAAGGTTGAGCTGCATACGGATCTAAGCCGTTGCCCAAACTAACTCTGGCCCGTGTGACCGACACAGCCGCGCACGCGCTTTCCTACGACACTCGACCGCCAGGCTCCCCTCGGAATGGGAGGCACTCTCGGGGCGGGGGGCACCGCAGCCCCCCAAGGTGGCTTTACGTACACCTCTTGAACGTGGCGCCCGGCCGCTCGGAGAGCGGGGTCTACCCGGGCAGACAGCCCGTCGGCCCCGCGGCCTGGACAGGCGGAGTGGGGGCAAGCCAAGGCTACCGGCGGGCGGGATCGACCGGGTAGCCGCCGTGGGGGAACACAAGTTGGACGCCTCGCACCGTCGCGGACCACCGTCCTCCGTCTCTCTCCCTCTCTCGGAAGGGGGGCCGCCCGAGGCGCACGGGCCTCGGGCGGCCAGGGGTGGAAGGGCTCCACCCCAAGGTGGCTTCGTACACCTCTTGAACGTGGCGCCCGGCCGCTCGGTGAGAGCGGGGTCTACCCGGGCAGACAGCCTGCTGGCCCCGCGGCCTGGACAGGCGGAGCGGGGACTCTTGCGCTCGGGGGCTCTGCTCGGCCCGGAGAGTGGGGTGCGGGGCGCCGTCGCCTCGCTGGAACCAGGGGTGTCGTGCCATTCGCGCGCGCGCGCCTAGCCGCCGCCAGAACAGGCCGGAAAGGATGAGCTTCATACGGATCTAAGCCGTTGCCCAAACTACCTCTGGCCCCTGTGACCGACACAGCCGTGGCACGCGCTTTCCTACGACACTCGACCGCCGGGCTCCCTCGGCCTGGGAGGCACTCTCAGGGGTGGGGGGCACCGCAGCCCCCCCAAGGTGGCTTCGTACACCTCTTGAACGTGGCGCCCGGCCGCTCGGAGAGCGGGGTCTACCCGGGCGGACAGCCTGTTGGCCCCGCGGCCTGGACAGGCGGAGTGGGGACAAGCCAAGGTTACCGGCGGGCGGGATCGACCGGGTAGCCGCCGTGGGGAACACAAGTTGGACGCCTCGCGCCGTCGCGGACCACCGTCCTCCGTCTCTCTCCCTCTCTCGGAAGGGAGGCCGCCCGAGGCGCACGGGCCTCGGACGGCCAGGGGTGGAAGGGCTCCACCCCGAGGTGGCTTCGTACACCTCTTGAACGTGGCCGCCCGGCCGCTCGGTGAGAGCGGGGTCTACCCGGGCAGACAGCCCGTCGGCCCCGCGGCCTGGACAGGCGGAACGGGGGCAAGCCAAGGCTACCGGCGGGCGGGATCGACCGGGTAGCCGCCGTGGGGAACACAACACGGACGCCTCGCGCCGTCGCGGACCACCGTCCTCCGTCTCTCTCTCTCCCTCTCTCGGAAGGGAGGCCGCCCGAGGCGCACGGGCCTCGGACGGCCGGGGGTGGAAGGGATCCACCCCCCGCGGGAAGGGGACGCGCGCCGGCGCCCGGACGCGGGAGCGTTGACCCGGGGGTCTTTACTCCGCCGAGGGGTAGCCCGGAGAAGGAGCGAGACCGGCCGGCGGGGGTGGAACACCCCCTCATGCCTCGCTCCTTCTGGGGATAAAGCGCGTCGTCCGCAGGCCGCCGTCCCCTATCCCCGCCCTGGACCGCCCGCATCGGCCGGAGCCCGAGGGGACAGGCGGGGGTCCTTCGCTTTCGGGAAAACCTTCACCAAACGTGGGGCCCGTGCCCCGCTCTCGGCCGCCCTGAGGCGGGAGAGCCCGGATCGTTCTCTCTCTCGGCGTCGGCCCCACCGACGCCGTCGCACGGTGGCCTGGGAAAGGGCTGCACCCCCTGCGCCACGCTTCTCCCCCGGAGTACTCCCCCCGCAGGGGGCTCCGCGGGGTGTCCCGACGCGCAGAGTCGCTCGCCTTCTTCCGCGGGGGACGGGAGGGACGCCCACGCGCGTCCCTTCCCCATCCTCGAGAGCCGTACGCGCCGAGGGTGAACCCGCTCGCCGGGGCGCCGGGGAGCAGGGCCCTTGTGGTCCTTCCCCGGACATGGGCGCGGCGAGGGTCCCCCGGCCGCGACGGCTCTCCCGTTGACCCACTCTCTCGCCTTGGGTGGTGGTGATGGAGGCGGCTGCCTACGCCTCAGCCCGGCATCTCGGAGGGGGGTCGCCCGGGCAGCCAGCCAGCCAGCCTGTCGGCCCCGCGGCCTGCACAGGCGGAGTGGGGACACTCGCGCTCGATGACTCTGCTCCCAGGGAGGTGGCAGAGGGGCGGCCGCGGTGCTTTGACTTTGAGCGGTCCCCACTCCCTTCTCAGCACTCTGAGAAATAGTCACTTTGTCAAAGACGGCACACCGCTCGTTCCCTTATATGCAAAAAAGGTGTTCGTCCTGACGTTTTGCGAGCCCTTATTTTACCGTCGTCGGCGCTATCAGGGGAAACAGGCCCGCTCCTTCCGCCTTCATGGAACCGTAGCTCGGCCCCGAGGGCCCAGGATTACCCTCATACCGGTTCTCACGACATGCGTCGACACTCGGCTCGGCCCCGGCAGCCGCAGCTCCCGCCGGCCCGGCCAGCCGGGTCCGCACCCCTGGCCGGCGCCTGGAGCGTCTGGACTTTGTCGTTTTCTCTCCGAGACTCGTCTCTGCCAACTGCCGTGGACTTCGGCGGGGGCTGCCGCGGGCTGTGCCCGGCCTCTTGGGGGTCCCGCCTGCCCGCGCAGGCAGCTAGGACGGGGTTATCAGCCCTCTCAGGGGGGCCTCCGCAGCCCCCCAAGGTGGCTTCGTACACCTCTTGAACGTTGGGCCCGGCCGCTCGGTGAGAGCGGGGTCTGCCCGGGCAGCCAGCCAGCCTGTCGGCCCCGCGGCCTGGACAGGCGGAGTGGGGACACTCGCGCTCGATGACTCTGCTCCCAGGGAGGTGGCAGAGGGGCGGACGCGGTGCTTTGACTTTGAGCGGTCCCCACTCCCTTCTCAGCACATTGAGAAATAGTCACTTTGTCAAAGACCGCACACCGCTCGTTCCCTTATATGCAAAAAAGGTGTTCGTCCTGACGTTTTGCGAGGCCTTAATTTACCGCCGTCGGCGCTATCAGGGCAAACAGGCCCGCTCCTTCCGCCTTCCCGGAACCGTGGCTCGGCCCCGAGCGACCAGGTTTACCCTCATACCGGTTCTCACGACATGCATGGATACTCGGCTCAGCCCCGGCAGCCGCAGCTCCCGCCGGCCCGGCCAGCCGGGTACGCCCCCCTGGCCGGCGCCTGGAGCGTTTGCACTTTGTCATTTTTCCTCAAAGACTCATCTCTGCCAACTGCCGTGGGATTCAGCAGGGGCTGCCACGGCTGTTCCCCGCCTCCTGGGTGTCCTGCCCTGCAACACCGGAGGGTCAGTCGGGGTCTTGAGCAACTACTGGTAGGTGCAGCACCTCGGGGGCCCTCTGCAGCCAGCACACGGCTGCCAACAGCCCGCTCTCCATCACCAGCCAGCCCATCTGCATACATCTGCTGGGGGTGCTTTTTTGACTTCCCCCGTTTTGGCCTATGGGGAAAAGCCAAGGGGGGAAACTCCAGAGTCATGCCGACCTCCTGGAACCCCAGCTCGGCCTGGAGCTACTGGTTTGCCCCCTTCCCGGTTCTCAGGACATGCATCGACACTCGGCTCTTCCCCAGCCGCCGCAGCTCCCGTCGGCCCGGCCAGCCGGGTCCGCCCCCCTGACCGGCGCCTGGAGCGTTTGGACTTTGTCGTTTTTTTCTCAAAGACTCATCTCTGCCAACGACTTCAGCAGGGGCTGCCACCTGCTGTTCCCCGCCTATGGGTGTCCTGACCTGCAACACCGGAGGCTCAGGCGTGGTCTTGAGCAACTGCTGGTAGGTGCACCTCGGGGGCCCTCTGCAGCCAGCACACTGCTGCCAACAGCCCGCTCCCCGTCACCATCCAGCCCCTCTGCATACATCTGCCGGGGGTGCTTTTTTGACTTCCCCCATTTTGGCCTATGGGGAAAAGCCAGGGGGAAAACCTCCAGAGTCAGGCCGACCTCCTGGAACTCCAGCTCGGCCTGGAGCTACTGGTTTGCCCCCTTCCCGGTTCTCAGGACATGCATCGACACTCGGCTCTTCCCCAGCCGCCGCAGCTCCCGTCGGCCCGGCCAGCCGGGTCCGCCACCCTGGCCGGCGCCTGGAGCATTTGGACTTTGCCGTTTTTTTCTCAAAGACTCATCTCTGCCAACGACTTCAGCAGGGGCTGCCACCTGCTGTTCCCCCGCCAATGGGGGTCCTGACCTGCAACACCGGAGGCTCAGGCGTGGTCTTGAGCAACTGCTGGTAGGTGCACCTCGGGGGCCCACTGCAGCCAGCACACCGCTGCCAACAGCCGGCTCCCCGTCACCATCCAGCCCCTCTGCATACATCTGCCGGGGGTGCTTTTTTGACTTCCCCCATTTTGGCCTATGGGGAAAAGCCAGGGGGAAAACCTCCAGAGTCAGGCCGACCTCCTGGAACTCCAGCTCGGCCTGGAGCTACTGGTTTGCCCCCTTCCCGGTTCTCAGGACATGCATCGATACTCGGCTCTTCCCCAGCCGCCGCAGCTCCCGTCGGCCCGGCCAGCCGGGTCCGCCACCCTGGCCGGCGCCTGGAGCATTTGGACTTTGTCGTTTTTTCTCAAAGACTCATCTCTGCCAGCTGCCAAGGACTTCAGTAGGGGCTGCCACCTGCTGTTCCCCGCCAATGGGTGTCCTGCCCTGCAACACCGGAGGCTCGGGCAGGGTCTTGAGCAACTGCTGGTAGGTGCTCTCAGGGGGCCCCGCCACACCCCCCAGGCCCACCTCCAGGGCCTCCCTCCCGGCCCCTGGAGCAGCCTGCATCCCCCTCGCCGTCAACACTCTCTCCCCGTTGGGACTTTGAAACTTTTTCTGACCGTGCAAGCTTCGTCAAATGGCAAGGGGGCAACCCGGCGTTATTTGCCCGGCCTCCTGGGGTCCTGCCCGGGGACATCGGAGGCTCAGCCAGGGTTTCGAGCCACTGCTGGCAGGTGCACTCAGGGGGGCCCTCCGCAGACGCCCATGCACACCTCTGCAGCCAGCACACTGCTGCCAACAGCCCGCTCTCCGTCACCCCCCAGCCCCTCTGCATACATCTGGCGGGGGTGCTTTTTTGACTTCCCCCCTTTTGGCCTATGGGGAAAAGCTAAGGGGAAAACCTCCAGAGTCAGGCCGACCTTATGGAACTCCAACCCGGCCTGGAGCCACCGATTTGTCCCCTTCCCGGTTCTCACGACATGCATCGACACTCGGCTCAGCCCCGGCAGCCGCAGCCCCCGTCGGCCCGGCCAGCCCGGTCCGCACCCCTGGCCAGCGCCTGGAGCGTTTGGACTTTGTCGTTTTTTCTCCAAGGCTCGCCTCTGGCACATGCCATGGACTTCAGCGGGGGCTGCTCCCCGCCTCCTGGGTGTCCTGCCCGGGCACATCGGAGGCTCAGCCTGGGTCTTGGGCCCCTACTGGTAGGTGCACTTTGGGGGCCCTCCGCAGCCGCCCAGGCCCACCCCTGCAGCCACCACACAGCTGCCAAAAGCCCGCTCTCCATCACCCGCCAGCCCCTCTGCATACATCTGCTGGGGGTGCTTTTTTTCCTCCCCCCGTTTTGGCCTATGGGGAAAAGCCAGGGGGAAAACCTCCAGAGTCCTGCCGACCTCCTGGAACTCCAGCCCGGCCTGGAGCCACCGGTTTGTCCCCTTCCCGGTTCTCAGGACATGCATTGACACTCGGCTCTTCCCCAGCCGCCGCAGCTCCCGCCGGCCCAGCCAGCCGGGTACGCCCCCCTGGCCGGCTCGCCTGGAGCGTTTGGACTTTGTCATTTTCATGACTTGTCTCCTCGAACTTTGTTCAACTGCAAGGGGGTGTGCCGCGGTCCGTGCCCAGCCTCCAGGGGTTGCCCCCGGCCCCTGGAGCAGCCAGCACCCCCTCGCCCTCAACACTCTCTCCCCGTTGGGACTTTGAAACTTTTCTGACGGTGCAAGCTTCATCAAACGGCAAGGGGGCAGGCTGCGGTCTGTGCCCGGCCTCCAGGGGTCCTGCCCGGGGACATCGGAGGCTCAGCCAGGGCTTTGAGCCACTGCTGGCAGGTGCACTCAGGGGGCCCTCCGCAGCCGCCCATGCAAACCTCTGCAGCCAGCACACCGCTGCCAACAGCCCGCTCCCCATCACCAGCCAGCCCCTCTGCATACATCTGCCGGGGGTGCTTTTTTGACTTCCCCCGTTTTGGCCTATGGGGAAAAGCCAGGGGGAAAACCTCCACAGTCAGGCCGACCTCCTGGAACTCGAGCTCGGCCTGGAGCCACCGGTTTGTCCCCTTCCCGGTTCTCAGGACCTGCATCGACACTCGGCTCAGCCCCGGCAGCTGCAGCCCCCGCCGGCCCGGCCAGCCGGGTCCGCCCCCCTGGCCGGCTCGCCTGGAGCGTTTGGACTTTGTCATTTTCATGACTTGTCTCTTCAAACTTTGTTCAACTGCAAGGGGGGCTGCCACGGCTGTTCCCCGCCCCCTGGGTGTCCTTCCCTGCAACACCGGAGGCTCAGGCAGGGTCTTGAGCAACTTCTGTTGGGTGCTCTCAGGGGGCCCCTCCACACCCCCAGTCCCACCTCCAGGGGCTCCCCCCGGCCCCTGGAGCGGCCAGCGCCCCCTCGCCGTCAACACTCTCTCCCCGTTGGGACTCTGAAACTTTTTCTGACCGTGCAAGCTTCATCAAACGGCAAGGGGGCAGGCTGCGGTCCGTGCACGGCCTCCTGGGTTCCTGCCCGGGCACATCGGAGGCTCAGCCTGGGTTTTCAGCCACCACTGGTAGGTGCGCTTTGGGGGCCCTCCGCAGCCGCCCCGGGCCACCCCTGCAGCCAGCACACTGCTGCCAACAGCCCGCTCTCCATCACCAGCCAGCCCCTCTGCACACATCTGCCGGGGGTGCTTTTTTGAGAAATACTGTCACTTTGTCAAAGACCGCACACCGCTCGTTCCCTTATACCCCGACAAGGTGTTCGTGGTGACGTTTTGCGAGGCCTTATTTTACCGCCGTCGGCGCTATCAGGGGAGACAGGCCCGCTCCTTCCGCCCTCCTGGAACCGTGCCTCGGCCCGGAGCGGCCAGGTTTACCCTCATGCCGGTTCTCGTGACATGCATCGACACTCGGCTCAACCCCGTCAGCCGCAGCTCCCGCCGGCCTGGCCAGCCGGGTCCGTCACCCTGGCCGGCACGCCTGGAGCGTTTGGACTTTGTCATTTTCATGACTTGTCTCCTCAAACTTTGTTCGACTGCAAGGGGGGCTGCCGCAGTCCGTGCCCAGCCTCCAGGGGTTTCCCCCGGAGCAGCCAGCGCCCCCTCGCCGTCAACACTCTCTCCCCGTCGGGACTTTGAAACTTTTCTGACCGTGCAAGCTTCATCAAAGGGCAAGGGGGCAGGCTGCGGTCTGTGCCCGGCCTGCTGGGGTCCTGCCCGGGGACATCGGAGGCTCAGCCAGGGTCTTGAGCCACCGCAGGCAGGTGCACTCAGGGGGCCCTCCGCAGCCGCCCAGGCCCACCCCTGCAGCCAGCACACGGCTGCCAACAGCCCGCTCTCCGTCACCCCCCAGCCCCTCTGCATACATCTGCTGGGGGTGCTTTTTTGCCTCCCCCCGTTTTGGCCTATGGGGAAAAGCCAGGGGGAAAACCTCCAGAGTCAGGCCGACCTTCTGGAACTCCAGCTCGGCCTGGAGCTACCGGTCTGTCCCCTTCCCGGTTCTCAGGAGATGCATTGACACTCGGCTCAGCCCCGGCAGCCGCAGCACCCGCCGGCCAGGCCAGCCGGGTCCGCCCCCCTGGCCGGCACGCCTGGAGCGTTTGGACTTTGTCATTTTCACGACTTGTCTCCTCAAACTTTGTTCTACTGCAAGGGGGGCTGCCGCGGTCCGTGCCCAGCCTTCAGGGGTTGCCCCCGGCCCCTGGAGCAGCCGGCACCCCCTCGCCGTCAACACTCTCTCCCCGTCGGGACTTTGAAACTTTTCTGACCGTGCGAGCTTCATCAAACGGCAAGGGGGCAGGCTGCGGTCTGTGCCCGGCCTCCTGGGGTCCTGCCCGGGGAAATCGGAGGCTCAGGCAGGGTCTTCAGCAACTGCTGGTGGGTGCTCTCAGGGGGCCCCTCCACACCCCCAGGCCCACCTCCAGGGCCTCCCTCCCGGCCCCTGGAGCAGCCAGCACCCCCTCGCCGTCAACACTCTCCCCCCGTGGGGACTTTGAAACATTTCTGACCGTGCAAGCTTCATCAAACGGCAATGGGGGGGCAACCGGCGTTCTGTGCCCGGCCTCCTGGGGTCCTGCCCGGGCACATCGGAGGCTCAGCCTGGGTTTTCAGCCACCACGGGCAGGTGCACTCAGGGGGCCCACCGCGGCCGCCCATGCGCACCCCTGCAGCCACCACACAGCTGCCAACGGCCCGCTCTCCATCACCCCCCAGCCCCTCTGCATACATCTGCTGGGGGTGCTTTTTTGACTTCCCCCATTTCGGCCTATGGGGAAAAGCCAGGGGGAAAACCTCCAGAGTCAGGCCGACCTCCTGGAACTCCAGCTCGGCCTGGAGCTACTGGTTTGTCCCCTTCCCGGTTCTCAGGACATGCATTGACACTCGGCTCAGCCCCGGCAGCCGCAGCCCCCGCCAGCCCGGCCAGCCGGGTCCGCCCCCCTGGCCGGCACGCCTGGAGCGTTTGGACTTTGTCATTTTCATGACTTGTCTCCTCAAACTTTGTCCGACTGCAAGGGGGGCTGCCACGGCTGTTCCCCGCCTCCTGGGTGTCCTTCCCTGCAACACCAGAGGCTCAGGCAGGGTCTTGAGCAACTTCTGTTGGGTGCTATCAGGGGGCCCCTCCACACCCCCAGGCCCACCTCCAGGCGCTCCCCCCGGGCCCTGGAGCAGCCAGCACCCCCTCGCCGTCAACACTCTCTCCCCGTTGGGACTTTGAAACTTTTCCCGACCGTGCAAGCTTCGTCAAACGGCAAGGGGGCAACCGGTGTTCTGTGCCCGGCCTCCTGGGGTCCTGCCCGGGCACATCGGAGGCTCAGCTTGGGTTTTCAGCCACCACGGGCAGGTGCACACAGGGGGCCCTCCGCAGCCGCCCATGCACACCTCTGCAGTCAGCACACTGCTGCCAACAGCCAGCTCCCCATCACCCGCCAGCCCTTCTGCATACATCTGCTGGGGGTGCTTTTTTGACTTCCCCCATTTTGGCCAATGGGAATATGCCAGGGGGAAAACCTCCAGAGTCAGGCCGACCTCCTGGAACTGCCGCCCGGCCTGGAGCCTCCGGTTTGCCCCCTTCCCGGTTCTCAGGACCTGCATTGACACTCGGATCTTCCCCGGCAGCCGCAGCCCCCGCCGGCCAGGCCAGCCGTGTCCGCCCCCCTGGCCGGCACGCCTGGAGCGTTTGGACTTTGTCATTTTCATGACTTGTCTCCTCAAACTTTGTTCAACTGCAAGGGGGGCTGCCCCGGCTGTTCCCCGCCTCCTGGGTGTCCTTCCCTGCAACACCGGAGGCTCAGGCAGGGTCTTGACCCACGACTGTTGGGTGCTCCTAGGGGGCCCCTCCACACCCCCAGGCCCACCTCCAGGGCCTCCCTCCCGGCCCCTGGGGCAGCCAGCACCCCCTCGCCGTCAACACTCTCTCCCCGTTGGGACTTTGAAACTTTTTCTGACCGTGCAAGCTTCATCGGACGGCAAGGGGGCAGGCTGCGGTCTGTGCCCGGCCTGCTGGGGTCCTGCCCGGGGACATCGGAGGCTCAGCCTGGGTCTTGAGCCCCTACTGGTAGGTGCGCTTTGGGGGGCCCTCCGCAGCCGCCCCGGGCCACCCCTGCAGCCAGCAAACTGCTGCCAACAGCCCGCCGCTCTCCATCACCAACCAGCCAGCCAGCCCCGTCTGCACACATCTGCGGGGGGGTGCTTTTTTTGAGACATACTGTCACTTTGTCAAAGACCGCACACCGCTCGTTCCCTTATACCCCGACAAGGTGTTCGTGCTGACGTTTTGCGAGGCCTTATTTTACCGCCGTCGGCGCTATCAGGGGAAACAGGCCCGCTCCTTCCGCCTTCGTGGAACCGGGGCTCGGCCCGGAGCGACCAGGATTACCCTCATACCGGTTCTCACGACATGCATTGACACTCGGCTCAGCCCCGGCAGCCGCAGCTCCCGCCGGCCCAGCCAGCCGGGTCCGCCGCCCTGGCCGGCACGCCTGGAGCGTTTGGACTTTGTCGTTTTTTCTCCAAGACTCATCTCTGCCAACGACTATAGCATGGGCTGCCACCTGCTGTTCCCCGCCAATGGGTGTCCTGACCTGCAACACCGGAGGCTCAGGCGGGGTCTTGAGCAACGGCTGATAGGTGCACTCAGGGGGCCCTCTGCAGCCGCCCAGGGCCACCCCTGCAGCCACCACACAGCTGCCAACAGCCCGCTCTCCGTCACCCCCCAGCCCCTCTGCATACATCTGCTGGGGGTGCTTTTTTGACTTCCCCCATTTTGGCCAATGGGAAAATGCCAAGGGGAAAACCTCCAGAGTCAGGCCGACCTCATGGAACTCACGCCCGGCCTGGAGCCACCGGTCTGTCCCCTTCCCGGTTCTCAGGACCTGCATCGACACTCGGCTCAGCCCCGGCAGCCGCGGCCCCCGCCGGCCCGGCCAGCCGGTTCCGCCACCCTGCCCGGCGCCTGGAGCGTTTGGACTTTGTCATTTTTTCCCCCAAGACTCGCCTCTGCCAACTGCCAAGGACTTCAGCAGGGGCTGCCACGGCTGTTCCCCGCCTCCTGGGGTTCATGCCCGGGCACACCGGAGGCTCAGGCAGGGTCTTGAGCAACTACTGTTGGGTGCTCTCAGGGGGGCCCCTCCACACCCCCAGGCCGACCTCCAGGGGCTGCCCCCGGCCCCTGGAGCAGCCAGCACCCCCTCGCCGTCAACACTCTCTCCCCGTTGGGACTTTGAAACTTTTCTGACCGTGCAAGCTTCATTGGACGGCAAGGGGGTGACCTGCGGGCTCTACCCGGCCTCCTGGGGTCCTGCCCGGGGACATCGGAGGCTCAGCCTGGGTCTTGAGCTACTGCTGGTAGGTGCACTCAGGGGGCCCTCTTCAGCCGCCCAGGGCCACCCCTGCAGCCACCAGACAGCTGCCAACAGCCCGCTCTCTGTCACCCCCCAGCCCCTCTGCATACATCTGCTGGGGGTGCTTTTTTGGCTCCCCCCGTTTTGGCCTATGGGGAAAAGCCAGGGGGAAAACCTCCAGAGTCAGGCCGATCCCCTGGAACTCCAACCCGGCCTGGAGCCACCGGTTTGTCCCCTTCCCGGTTCTCAGGACATGCATTGACACTCGGCTCAGCCCCGGCAGCCGCAGCCCCCGCCGGCCCGGCCACCCGGGTCCGCCACCCTGCCCGGCGCCTGGAGCGTTTGGACTTTGTCGTTTTTTCTCCAAGACTCGCCTCTGGCACATGCCATGGACCTCAGCGGGGGCTGCTCCCCGCCTCCCGGGTGTCCTGCCCGGGCACATCGGAGGCTCAGCCAGGGTCTTGGGCCCCTACTGGTAGGTGCACTTTGGGGGCCCTCCGCAGCCGCCCAGGCCCACCACTGCAGCCACCACACAGCTGCCAACAGCCCGCTCTCCATCACCCACCAGCCCATTGCATACATCTGCTGGGGGTGCTTTTTTGCCTCCCCGCGTTTTGGCCTATGGGGAAAAGCCAGGGGGAAAACCTCCAGAGTCAGGCCGACCTCCTGGAACTCCAACCCGGACTGGAGCCACCGGTCTGTCCCCTTCCCGGTTCTCAGGACATGCATTGACACTCGGCTCAGCCCCAGCCGCCGCAGCCCCCGCCGGCCCGGCCAGCCGGGTCCGCACCCCTGGCCGGCACGCCTGGAGCGTTTGGACTTTGTCATTTTCATGACTTGTCTCCTCAAACTTTGTCCGACTGCAAGGGGGGCTGCCGCAGTCCGTGCCCAGCCTCCAGGGGTTGCCCCTGGAGCAGCCAGTAACCCCCTCGCCGTCAACACTCTCTCCCCGTTGGGACTTTGAAACTTTTCTGACCGTGCAAGCTTCGTCAAACGGCGAGGGGGCAGGCTGCGGTCTGTGCCCGGCCTCCTGGGGTTCTGCCCGGGGACATCGGAGGCTCAGCCAGGGTTTTGAGCCACCGCTGGCAGGTGCACTCAGGGGGCCCTCCGCAGACGCCCATGCACACCTCTTCAGCCAGCACACTGCTGCCAAACACCCGCTCCCCATCACCCCCCAGCCCCTCTGCATACATCTGCTGGGGGTGCTTTTTTGACTTCCCCCATTTTGGCCTATGGGGAAAAGCCAGGGGGAAAACCTCCAGAGTCAGGCCGACCTTCTGGAACTCGAGCTCGGCCTGGAGCCGCCGGTTTGTCCCCTTCCCGGTTCTCAGGACCTGCATTGACACTCGGCTCAGCCCCGGCAGCCGCAGCCCCCGCCGGCCCGGCCAGCCGGGTCCGCCACCCTGCCCGGTGCCTGGAGCGTTTGGACTTTGTCATTTTCATGACTTGTCTCCTCAAACTTTGTTCAACTGCAAGGGGGGCTGCCACGGCTGTTCCCCGCCCCCTGGGTGTCCTTCCCTGCAACACCGGAGGCTCAGGCAGGGTCTTGAGCAACTTCTGTTGGGTGCTCTCAGGGGGCACCTCCACACCCCCAGGGCCTCCCACCCGGCCCCTGGGGCAGCCAGCACCCCCTCGCCATCAACGCTCTCTCACCGTTGGGACTTTGAAACTTTTCTGACCATGCAAGCTTCGTCAAACGGCAAGGGGGCAAGCGGCGGGCTCTGCCCGGCCTCCTGGGGTCCTGCCCGGGGACATCGGAGGCTCAGCCAGGGTGTTGAGCCACTGCTGGCAGGTGCACTCAGGGGGCCCTCCGCAGCCGCCCAGGCACACCTCTGCAGCCAGCACACTGCTGCCAACAGCCCGCTCCCCATCACCCGCCAGCCCCTCTGCATACATCTGCCGGGGGTGCTTTTTTGACTTCCCCCGTTTTGGCCTATGGGGAAAAGCCAGGGGGAAAACCTCCACAGTCAGGCCGACCTCCTGGAACCCTAGCCCGGCCTGGAGCTACTGGTTTGCCCCCTTCCCGGTTCTCAGGACATGCCTTGACACTCGGCTCTTCACCAGCCGCCGCAGCTCCCGCCGGCCCGGCCAGCCGGGTCCTCCCCCCTGGCCGGCGCCTGGAGCGTTTGGACTTTGTCATTTTATTCAAAGACCCATCTCTGCCAACTGCCGTGGGCTTCAGCAGTGGCTGCCGCGGGCTGTGCACGGCCTACTAGGGGGGGGTCCCGCCTGCCCGCGCAGGCAGCTAGGACAGGGCTCTCAGCAAGGGCTTGGAGGCGGTGTCAGGGGGGCCTCCGCAGCCCCCCAAGGTGGCTTCCTACACCTCTCGAACGTTGGGGCCCGGCCGCTCGGAGAGCGGGGTCTGCCCGGGCAGCCAGCCGGCCTGTCGGCCCCACGGCCTGGACAGGCGGAGTGGGGACACTCGCGCTCGATGACTCTGCTCCCAGGGAGGTGGCAGAGGGGCGGCCGCGGTGCTTTGACTTTGAGCGGTCCCCACTCCTCAGCACATTGAGAAATAGTCACTTTGTCAAGGACCGCACACCGCTCGTTCCCTTATATGCAAAAAAGGTGTTCGTCCTGACGTTTTGCGAGGCCTTAATTTACCGCCGTCGGCGCTATCAGGGGAAACGGGCCCGCTCCTTCCGCCCTCCTGGAACCGTGCCTCGGCCCGGAGCGACCAGGATCACCCTCATACCGGTTCTCGTGACATACATCGACACTCGGCTCAGCCCCGGCAGCCGCAGCTCCCACCGGCCCAGCCAGCCGGGTCCGCCACCCTGGCCGGCACGCCTGGAGCGTTTGGACTTTGTCGTTTTTTCAAAGACTCATCTCTGCCAACGACTTCAGCAGGGGCTGCCACCTGCTGTTCCCCGCCAATGGGTGTCCTGCCCTGCAACACCGGAGGCTCAGGCAGGGTCAAGAGCAACTGCTGGTAGGTGCACTCAGGGGGCCCTCTGCAGCCGCCCAGGGCCACCTCTGCAGCCAGCACACTGCTGCCAACAGCCCGCTCCCCGTCACCCCCCCAGGCCCCTCTGCATACATCTGCCGGGGGTGCTTTTTTGACTTCCCCCATTTTGGCCAATGGGAAAATGCCAAGGGGAAAACCTCCAGAGTCAGGCCGACCTCATGGAACTCAAGCCCGGCCTGGAGCCACCGGTCTGTCCCCTTCCCGGTTCTCAGGGATTTTTGGACTTGTGATTTCCGTGATTCGTCTCTTCGAACTTTGTTGGACTACAATGGGGGGCGACCGGCGGTCCGTGCCCAGCCTCCAGGGTGTCCTGCCCTGCAACGCCAGAGGCGCGGGCAGGGTCTTGACCGACTACTGTTGGGTGCTCCTAGGGGGCCCCTCCACACCCCCAGGCCCACCTCCAGGGCCTCCCTCCCGGCCCCTGGAGCAGCCAGCGCCCCCTCGCCGTCAACGCTCTCCCCCCGTTGGGACTTTGAAACTTTTTTCTGACCGTGCAAGCTTCGTCAAACGGCAAGGGGGCAGCCGGCGTTCTGTGCCCGGCCTCCTGGGGTCCTGCCCGGGCACATCGGAGGCTCAGCCTGGGTCTTGAGCCACCACTGGTAGGTGCACTCAGGGGGCCCTCCGCAGACGCCCATGCACACCTCTGCAGCCAGCACACTGCTGCCAAACAGCCCGCTCCCCATGACCCGCCAGACCCTCTGCATACATCTGCTGGGGGTGCTTTTTTGACTTCCCCCGTTTTGGCCTATGGGGAAAAGCCAGGGGGAAAACCTCCAGAGTCAGGCCGACCTCCTGGAACTCCAGCTCGGCCTGGAGCTACTGGTTTGTCCCCTTCCCGGTTCTCAGGACATGCATTGACACTCGGCTCAGCCCCGGCAGCCGCAGCCCCCGCCGGCCCAGCCAGCCGGGTCCGCCCCCCTGGCCGGCGCCTGGAGCGTTTGGACTTTGTCATTTTCATGACTCGTCTCCTCAAACTTTGTCCGACTGCAAGGGGGGCTGCCGCAGTCCGTGCCCAGCCTCCAGGGGTTGTCCCCGGCCCCTGGAGCAGCCAGCACCCCCTCGCCGTCAACGCTCTCTCCCCGTTGGGACTTTGAAACTTTTCTGACCGCGCAAGCTTCGTCAAACGGCAAGGGGGGGCAGCCGGCGTTCTGTGCCCGGCCTCCTGGGGTCCTGCCGGGGCACATCGGAGGCTCAGCCAGGGTGTTGAGCCACCGCTGGCAGGTGCACTCAGGGGGCCCTCCGCAGCCGCCCATGCCCACCCCTGCAGCCAGCACACGGCTGCCAACAGCCCGCTCTCCATCACCCCCCAGCCCCTCTGCATACATCTGCTGGGGGTGCTTTTTTGACTTCCCCCATTGTGGCCAATGGGACAATGCCAAGGGGAAAACCTCCAGAGTCCTGCCGACCTCCTGGAACTCCAACCCGGCCTGGAGCCACCGGTTTGTCCCCTTCCCGGTTCTCAGGACCTGCATCGACACTCGGCTCAACCCCGGCAGCCGCAGCTCCCGCCGGCCCGGCCAGCCAGGTCCGCCCCCCTGGCCGGCACGCCTGGAGCGTTTGGACTTTGTCATTTTTTTCTCCAAGACTCGCCTCTGGCACATGCCGTGGACTTCAGCGGGGGCTGCTCCCCGCCTCCTGGGTGTCCTGCCCGGGGAACTTCGGAGGCTCAGCCTGGGTCTTGGGCCCCTACTTGTAGGTGCACTTTGGGGGCCCTCCGCAGCCGCCCAGGCCCACCCCTGCAGCCGCCACACAGCTGCCAACAGCCCGCTCTCCATCACCCCCCAGCCCATTGCACACATCTGCCGGGGGTGCTTTTTTGACTTCCCCCATTTTGGCCTAAGGGGAAAGGCCGGGGGGAAAACCTCCAGAGTCAGGCCGACCTCCTGGAACTCCAACCCGGCCTGGAGCCACCGGTTTGTCCCCTTCCCGGTTCTCAGGACATGCATTGACACTCGGCTCAACCCTGGCAGCCGCAGCTCCCGCCGGCCCGGCCAGCCGGGTCCGCACCCCTGGCCGGCTCGCCTGGAGCGTTTGGACTTTGTCATTTTCATGACTTGTCTCCTCAAACTTTGTTCGACCGCAAGGGGGTGTGCCGCGGTCCGTGCCCAGCCTCCAGGGGTTGCCCCCGGCCCCTGGAGCAGCCGGCACCCCCTCGCCCTCAACACTCTCTCCCCGTCGGGACTTTGAAACTTTTTTCTGACCGTGCAAGCTTCGTCAAAAGGCAAGGGGGCAGGCTGCGGTCTGTGCCCGGCCTCCTGGGGTCCTGCCCGGGGACATCGGAGGCTCAGCCAGGGTGTTGAGCCACCGCTGGCAGGTGCACTCAGGGGGCCCTCCGCAGCCGCCCAGGTCCACCCCTGCAGCCAGCACACGGCTGCCAACAGCCCGCTCTCCATCACCCCCCAGCCCCTCTGCATACATCTGCTGGGGGTGCTTTTTTGACTTCCCCCATTTTGGCCTATGGGGAAAAGCCAGGGGGAAAACCTCCAGAGTCAGGCCGACCTTCTGGAACTCGAGCTCGGCCTGGAGCCGCCGGTTTGTCCCCTTCCCGGTTCTCAGGACCTGCATTGACACTCGGCTCAGCCCCGGCAGCCGCAGCCCCCGCCGGCCCGGCCAGCCGGGTCCGCCACCCTGCCCGGCGCCTGGAGCGTTTGGACTTTGTCGTTTTTTCTCCAAGACTCGCCTCTGGCACATGCCATGGACCTCAGCGGGGGCTGCTCCCCGCCTCCTGGGTGTCCTGCCCGGGCACATCGGAGGCTCAGCCTGGGTCTTGGGCCCCTTCTGGTAGGTGCACTTTGGGGGCCCTCCGCAGCCGCCCAGGCCCACCTCCTGCAGCCACCACACAGCTGCCAACTGCCCGCTCTCCGTCACCCGCCAGCCCCTCTGCATACATCTGCTGGGGGTGCTTTTTTGACTTCCCCCATTGTGGCCAATGGGACAATGCCAAGGGGAAAACCTCCAGAGTCCTGCCGACCTCCTGGAACTCCAACCCGGCCTGGAGCCACCGGTTTGTCCCCTTCCCGGTTCTCAGGACCTGCATTGACACTCGGCTCAGCCCCGGCCGCCGCAGCTCCCGCCGGCCCCGGCCAGCCGGGTCCGCACCCCAGGCCGGCGCCTGGAGCGTTTGGACTTTGTCATTTTCATGACTTGTCTCCTCAAACTTTGTTCGACTGCAAGGGGGGCTGCCGCAGTCCGTGCCCAGCCTCCAGGGGTTGCCCCCGGCCCCTGGAGCAGCCAGCACCTCCTCGCCGTCAACACTCTCCCCCCGTGGGGACTTTGAAACTTTTCTGACCGTGCAAGCTTCGTCAAACGGCAAGGGGGCAAGCGGCGGGCTCTGCCCGGCCTCCTGGGGTCCTGCCCGGGGACATCGGAGGCTCAGCGGGGGTTTTCAGCCACCACTGGTAGGTGCGCTTTGGGGGCCCTCCGCAGCCGCCCCGGGCCACCCCTGCAGCCAGCACACTGCTGCCAACAGCCCGCCGCTCTCCCACACCAGCCAGCCCCGTCTGCACACATCTGCCGGGGGTGCTTTTTTGAGAAACACTGTCACTTTGTCAAAGACCGCACACCGCTCGTTCCCTTATACCCCGACAAGGTGTTCGTGCTGACGTTTTGCGAGGCCTTATTTTACCGCCGTCGGCGCTATCAGGGGAAGCGGGCCCGCTCCTTCCGCCCTCCTGGAACCGTGCCTCGGCCCGGAGCGGCCAGGTTTACCCTCATACCGGTTCTCGTGACCTGCATTGACACTCGGCTCTTCCCCGGCCGCCGCAGCTCCCGCCGGTCCGACCAGCTGGGTCCGCCCCCCTGGACGGCACGCCTGGAGCGTTTGGACTTTGTCATTTTCATGACTCGTCTCCTCAAACTTTGTTCGACTGCAAGGGGGGCTGCCGCAGTCCGGGCCCAGCCTCCAGCGGTTGCCCCCGGCCGCTGGAGCTGCCAGCACCCCCTCGCCGTCAACACTCTCTCCCCGTTGGGACTTTGAAACTTTTCTGACCGTGCAAGCTTCGTCAAACGGCAATGGGGGGCAACCGGCGTTCTGTGCCCGGCCTCCTGGGGTCCTGCCCGGGCACATCGGAGGCTCAGCCTGGGTTTTCAGCCACCACGGGCAGGTGCACTCAGGGGGCCCACCGCAGCCGCCCAGGCCCACCCCTGCAGCCACCACGCAGCTGCCAACAGCCCGCTCTCCGTCACCCCCCAGCCCCTTCTGCATACATCTGCCGGGGGTGCTTTTTTGACTTCCCCCCTTTTGGCCTATGGGGAAAAGCCAGGGGGAAAACCTCCAGAGTCAGGCCGACCTTCTGGAACTCCAGCTCGGACTGGAGCCACCGGTTTGTCCCCTTCCCGGTTCTCAGGAGATGCATCGACACTCGGCTCAGCCCCGGCAGCCGCAGCACCCGCCGGCCAGGCCAGCCACGTCCGCCCCCCTGGCCGGCGCCTGGAGCGTTTGGACTTTGTCGTTTTTTTCCCCAAGACTCGCCTCTGCCAACTGCCAAGGACTTCAGCAGGGGCTGCCACGGCTGTTCCCCGCCTCCTGGGGTTCATGCCCGGGCACATCGGAGGCTCAGGCAGGGTCTTGAGCAACTACTGTTGGGTGCTCTCAGGGGGGCCCCTCCACACCCCCAGGCCGACCTCCAGGGGCTGCCCCCGGACCCTGGAGCAGCCTGCACCCCCCTCGCCGTCAACACTCTCCCCCCGTTGGGACTTTGAAACTTTTCTGACCGTGCGAGCTTCATCGGACGGGAAGGGGGCGACCTGCGGGCTCTGCCCGGCCTCCCGGGGTCCCTGCCCGGGCCCCGTGGGAGGTACAGGCAGGGTTTCTCACCTACTACCCGTAGGCACTCTCAGGGGGCCCTCCGCGCCCTCAGGCCGCCCTCCCCGGGCTTCCCCCGGGTCCGCGGAGCAGCCCGCCACCCCTCGCCGCACTGTCTCTCGCCCCCCGTCGGGACTTTGAAACTTTTCCCCCCCGTGCAAACCTCACCGGGGGGCAGAGGGAGAGACCTGCGGGCCGTGCCCGGCCTCCCGGGACTCCCTCCGGGCAGCGCGGGCGGCTCGGACGGGGTTTTCAGCGAGTGCTGGGGGGGGTGTCTTCGGGGGCCCCCCGCGGGCCCCCCGGGGCACCTGCGCGGGGTGGCCCCTGCTGCCAGGCACCCACTCCCCATCGACCATCCAGCCCCCCTACATACATCTGGCGGGGGTGCTTTTTTGAGTTCCCCCATTTTGGCAACTTGGCACCTCCTATGGGGAAACCGGCAAAATCATGCCGACCTCCTGGAACTCCGGCTCGGCCTGGAGCCGCCGGTTTGTCCCCTTCCCGGTTCTCAGGCATTTTCGGACTTTGTCATTTTTTCAGCACTCTGTCAATGCGGCCAGCGGGAGCTGCCGCGGTCTGTGCCCAGGCACCAGGCACTAAAAACGGACACAGTCGGAGGGTCAGGGGGTGTCTCGGCCAGATACTGAAAAACACTCAGGGGGTGCCCAGGCACCAGGCGCTCCAAACGGACACAGTCGGAGGGTCAGGGGGTGTCTCGGCCAGATACTGGAAAACACTCAGGGGCGCCCGGAGGCTGCACAGGGCCACCCCAGGCCGCTCCCCCGGGCACCCGGGCGGCCATATTGGCGGCTGAGACCCCCTCTTCAGCGAACGCCAGGGGGCGCTCAGGGGCACACGGGGGCTGCTCCACTCGCCCCAGGGCGGCCCCCGCGGGTACCCGGGCGGCCATATTGGCGGCTGGGACCCCCTCTTGAGCAAACGCCAGGGGGGCGCTCAGGGACGCACGGGGGCTGCTCCACTCGCCCCAGGCCGGCCTCCCTGGGTACCCGGGCGGGCACATTAGCGGCTGAGACCCCCTCTCCACCAGAGACCGGGGGGCGCTCGGGGACACACGGGGGCTGCTCCACTCGCCCCAGGCCGGACTCCCTGAGGCGGGCACATTAGCGGCTGAGACCCCCTCTCCACCAGAGACCGGGGGGCGCTCGGGGACACACGGGGGCTGCTCCACTCGCCCCAGGCCGGACTCCCTGAGGCGGGCACATTAGCGGCTGAGACCCCCTCTCCACCAGAGACCGGGGGGCGCTCGGGGACACACGGGGGCTGCTCCACTCGCCCCAGGCCGGCCTCCCTGAGGCGGGCACATTAGCAGCTGAGACCCCCTCTCCACCAATGACCGGGGGACGCTCAGGGACACACGGGGGCTGCTCCACTCGCCCCAGGCCGGCCTCCCTGGGTACCCAGGCGGGCACATTAGCGGCTGAGACCCCCTCTCCACCAGAGACCGGGGGGCGCTCGGGGACACACGGGGGCTGCTCCACTCGCCCCAGGCCGGACTCCCTGAGGCGGGCACATTAGCGGCTGAGACCCCCTCTCCACCAGAGACCGGGGGGCGCTCGGGGACACACGGGGGCTGCTCCACTCGCCCCAGGCCGGCCTCCCTGAGGCGGGCACATTAGCAGCTGAGACCCCCTCTCCACCAATGACCGGGGGACGCTCAGGGACACACGGGGGCTGCTCCACTCGCCCCAGGCCGGACTCCCTGAGGCGGGCACATTAGCGGCTGAGACCCCCTCTCCACCAAAGACCGGGGGGCACTCGGGGATACACGGGGGCTGCTCCACTCGCCCCAGGCCGGACTCCCTGAGGCGGGCACATTAGCGGCTGAGACCCCCTCTCCACCAAAGACCGGGGGACACTCAGGGACACACGGGGGCTGCTCCACTCGCCCCAGGCCGGCCTCCCTAGGTACCCGGGCGGGCACATTAGCGGCTGAGACCCCCTCTCCACCAAAGACCGGGGGGCGCTCAGGGACACACGGGGGCTGCTCCACTCGCACCAGGCCGGCCTCCCTGAGGCGGGCACATTAGCGGCTGAGACCCCCTCTTCAGCAAACGTCAGGGGACACTCAGGGACACGCGGGGGCTGCTCCACTCGCCCCAGGCCGGCCTCCCTGAGGCGGGCACATTAGCGGCTGAGACCCCCTCTCGACCAAAGACCGGGGGACGCTCAGGGACACACGGGGGCTGCTCCACTCGCCCCAGGCCGGCCTCCCTGAGGCGGGCACATTAGCGGCTGAGGCCCCCTCTCCACCAAAGACCGGGGGACGCTCAGGGACACACGGGGGCTGCTCCACTCGCCCCAGGCCGGCCTCCCTGAGGCGGGCACATTAGCGGCTGAGACCCCCTCTCGACCAAAGACCGGGGGACGCTCAGGGACACACGGGGGCTGCTCCACTCGCCCCAGGCCGGCCTCCCTGAGGCGGGCACATTAGCGGCTGAGGCCCCCTCTCCACCAAAGACCGGGGGACACACAGGGACACACGGGGGCTGCTCCACTCGCCCCAGGCCGGCCTCCCTGAGGCGGGCACATTAGCGGCTGAGGCCCCCTCTCCACCAGAGACCGGGGGACGCTCAGGGACACACGGGGGCTGCTCCACTCGCCCCAGGCCGGCCTCCCTGAGGCGGGCACATTAGCGGCTGAGACCCCCTCTCCACCAAAGACCGGGGGACGCTCAGGGACACACGGGGGCTGCTCCACTCGCCCCAGGCCGGACTCCCTGAGGCGGGCACATTAGCGGCTGAGACCCCCTCTCCACCAAAGACCGGGGGGGCACTCGGGGACACACGGGGGCTGCTCCACTCGCCCCAGGCCGGACTCCCTGAGGCGGGCACATTAGCGGCTGAGACCCCCTCTCCACCAGAGACCGGGGGGCGCTCGGGGACACACGGGGGCTGCTCCACTCGCCCCAGGCCGGCCTCCCTAGGTACCCAGGCGGGCACATTAGCGGCTGAGACCCCCTCTTCAGCAAACGCCAGGGGACACTCAGGGACACACGGGGGCTGCTCCACTCGCCCCAGGCCGGCCTCCCTAGGTACCCGGGCGGGCACACTAGCGGCTGAGACCCCCTCTCGACCAAAGACCGGGGGACGCTCAGGGACACACGGGGGCTGCTCCACTCGCCCCAGGCCGGCCTGCCTAGGTACCCGGGCGGGCACATTAGCGGCTGAGACCCCCTCTCGACCAAAGACCGGGGGACGCTCAGGGACACACGGGGGCCGCTCCACTCACCCCCAGGCCGACCTCCAGGGCCTCCCTCCCGGCCCCTGGAGCAGCCAGCGCCCCCTCGCCGTCAACACTCTCTCCCCCGTTGGGACTTTGAAACTTTTTCTGACCGTGCGAGCTTCATCGGACGGCAAAGGGGGCAAGCTGCGGTCCGTGCCCGGCCTGCTGGGGTCCTGCCCGGGGACATCGGAGGCTCAGCCAGGGTCTTGAGCCACCGCTGGCAGGTGCACTTTGGGGGCCCTCCGCAGCCGCCCCGGGCCACCCCTTGCAGCCAGCACACTGCTGCCAACAGCCCGCCGCTCTCCGTCACCAGCCAGCCCCGTCTGCACGCATCTGCCGGGGGTGCTTTTTTTGGAGAAATACTGTCACTTTGTCAAAGACCGCACACCGCTCGTTCCCTTATACCCCGACAAGGTGTTCGTGCTGACGTTTTGCGAGGCCTTATTTTACCGTCGTCGGCGCTATCAGGGGAAACGGGCCCGCTCCTTCCGCCCTCCTGGAACCCTGGCTCGGCCCGGAGCGACCAGGATTACCCTCATACCGGTTCTCACCACCTGCATCGACGCGCGGCTCTGCCCCGGCCGCCGCAGCTCTCGCCGGCCCGGCCGGGTCCGCACCCCTGGCCGGCACGCCTGGAGCGTTTGGACTTTGTCATTTTTTCTCCAAGGCTCGTCTCTGCCAACTGCCAAGGACTTCAGCGGGGGCTGCCCCCCGCCTCCTGAGTGTCCTGCCCGGGCACATCGGAGGCTCAGCCTGGGTCTTCAGCCCCTACTGGTAGGTGCACTCCGGGGGCCCTCCGCAGCCGCCCAGGCCCACCCCTGCAGCCAGCACACGGCTGCCAGCAGCCACCACACAGCTGCCAACAGCCCGCTCTCCGTCACCCACCAGCCCAACTCTGCATACATCTGCCGGGGGTGCTTTTTTGACTTCCCCCCTTTTGGCCTATGGGGAAAAGCTAAGGGGAAAACCTCCAGAGTCAGGCCGACCTCCTGGAACTCCAACCCGGTCTGGAGCCACCGGTCTGTCCCCTTCACGGTTCTCAGGACCTGCATCGACCCTCGGCTCAGCCCCGGCCGCCGCAGCTCCCGCCGGCCCGGCCACCCGGGTCCGCACCCCTGGCCGGCACGCCTGGAGCGTTTGGACTTTGTCGTTTTTTCTCCAAGACCCATCTCTGCCAACTGCCGTGGGCTTCAGCGGGGGCTGCTCCCCGCCTCCTGGGTGTCCTGCCCGGGCACATCGGAGGCTCAGCCTGGGTCTCGAGCCCCCTACTGGTAGGTGCACTACGGGGGCCCTCCGCAGCCGCCCAGGCCCACCCCTGCAGCCAGCACACGGCTGCCAGCAGCCACCACACAGCTGCCAACAGCCCACTATCCATCACCCACCAGCCCCTCTGCATACATCTGCTGGGGGTGCTTTTTTGACTTCCCCCCTTTTGGCCTATGGGGAAAAGCCAGGGGGGAAACCTCCAGAGTCAGGCCGACCTCATGGAACTCCAACCCGGCCTGGAGCCACCGGTTTGTCCCCTTCCCGGTTCTCAGGACATGCATCGACACTCGGCTCAGCCCCGGCCGCCGCAGCCCCCGCCAGCCCGGCCAGCCGGGTCCGCCACCCTGCCCGGCGCCTGGAGCGTTTGGACTTTGTCGTTTTTTTTCTCCAAGACTCACCTCTGGCACATGCCATGGACCTCAGCGGGGGCTGCTCCCCGCCTCCTGGGTGTCCTGCCCGGGCACATCGGAGGCTCAGGCAATGTCTTGAGCCACCGCTGGTAGCTGCACTCAGGGGGCCCTCCGCAGCCGCCCAGGCCCACCCCTGCAGCCAGCACACGGCTGCCAGCAGCCACCACACAGCTGCCAACAGCCCGCTCTCCGTCACCCCCCAGCCCATCTGCATACATCTGGCGGGGGTGCTTTTTTGACTTCCCCCCTTTTGGCCAATGGGAAAATGCCAAGGGGAAAACCTCCAGAGTCAGGCCGACCTCATGGAACTCCAACCCGGGCTGGAGCCACCGGTTTGTCCCCTTCCCGGTTCTCAGGACATGCACTGACACTCGGCTAAGCACCGGCCGCCGCAGCCCCCGCCGGCCCGGCCAGCCCGGTCCGCACACCCCTGGCCAGCGCCTGGAGCGTTTGGACTTTGTCGTTTTTTCTCAAAGACCCGTCTCTGCCAACTGCCGTGGGCTTCAGCGGGGGCTGCTCCCCGCCTCCTGGGTGTCCTGCCCGGGCACATCGGAGGGTCAGCCTGGGTCTTGAGCTACTGCTGGTAGGTGCGCTTTGGGGGCCCTCGGCAGCCGCCCAGGCCCACCCCTGCAGCCAGCACACGGCTGCCAGCAGCCACCACACAGCTGCCAACAGCCCGCTCTCCGTCACCCCCCAGCCCCTCCTGCATACATCTGCTGGGGGTGCTTTTTTGACTTCCCCCCTTTTGGCCTATGGGGAAATGCCAAGGGGAAAACCTCCAGAGTCAGGCCGACCTCCTGGAACTCCAACCCGGCCTCGAGCCACCGGTTTGTCCCCTTCCCGGTTCTCACGACATGCATCGACACTCGGCTCAGCCCCGGCAGCCGCAGCCCCCGCCGGCCCGGCCAGCCGGGGTCAACCGCCCTGGCCGGCGCCTGGAGCGTTTGGACTTTGTCATTTTTTCTCCAAGACTCGATTCTGGCACATGCCATGGACTTCAGCGGGGGCTGTTCCCCGCCTCCCGGGTGTCCTGCCCGGGCACATCGGAGGCTCAGGCAATGTCTTCAACCACCGCTGGCAGGTGCACTCAGGGGGCCCTCCGCAGCCGCCCAGGCCCACCCCTGCAGCCAGCACACGGCTGCCAGCAGCCACCACGCAGCTGCCAACAGCCCGCTCTCCGTCACCCCCCAGCCCCTTCTGCATACATCTGCTGGGGGTGCTTTTTTGACTTCCCCCCTTTTGGCCTATGGGGAAATGCTAAGGGGAAAACCTCCAGAGTCAGGCCGACCTCCTGGAACTCCAGCCCGGCCTCGAGCCACCGGTTTGTCCCCTTCCCGGTTCTCAGGACATGCATAGGCACTCGGCTCAGCCCCGGCAGCCGCAGCTCCCGCCGGCCCCGGCCAGCCCGGTCCGCACCCCTGGCCAGCGCCTGGAGCGTTTGGACTTTGTCATTTTTTCTCAAAGACCCATCTCTGCCAACTGCCGTGGGCTTCAGCGGGGGCTGCTGCCCGCCTCCTGGGTGTTCAGCCCGGGCACATCGGAGGCTCAGCCTGGGTCTTGAGCCCCTACTGGTAGGTGCACTCTGAAGGGGCCCTCCGCAGCCGCCCAGGCCCACCCCTGCAGCCAGCACACGGCTGCCAGCAGCCACCACACAGCTGCCAACAGCCCGCTCTCCGTCACCCCCCAGCCCAACTCTGCATACATCTGCTGGGGGTGCTTTTTTGACTTCCCCCCTTTTGGCCTATGGGGAAATGCTAAGGGGAAAACCTCCAGAGTCAGGCCGACCTCATGGAACTCCAACCCGGCCTGGAGCCACCGGTTTGTCCCCTTCCCGGTTCTCAGGACATGCACTAATACTCGGCTCAGCCCCGGCAGCCGCAGCTCCCGCCGGCCCGGCCACCCGGGTCCGCACCCCTGGCCGGCACGCCTGGAGCGTTTGGACTTTGTCGTTTTTTCTCCAAGACTCGCCTCTGCCAACTGCCATGGACTTCAGCGGGGGCTGCTCCCCGCCTCCTGGGTGTCCTGCCCGGGCACATCGGAGGCTCAGCCTGGGTCTCGAGCCCCCTACTGGTAGGTGCACTACGGGGGCCCTCGGCAGCCGCCCAGGCCCACCCCTGCAGCCAGCACACGGCTGCCAGCAGCCACCACACAGCTGCCAACAGCCCGCTCTCCGTCACCCCCCAGCCCCTTCTGCATACATCTGCCGGGGGTGCTTTTTTGACTTCCCCCGTTTTGGCCTATGGTAAAATGCTAAGGGGAAAACCTCCAGAGTCAGGCCGACCTCCTGGAACTCCAGCTCGGCCTCGAGCCACCGGTTTGTCCCCTTCCCGGTTCTCACGACATGCATCGACACTCGGCTCAGCCCCAGCAGCTGCAGCTCCCGCCGGCCCGGCCAGCCCGGTCCGCACCCCTGGCCAGCGCCTGGAGCGTTTGGACTTTGTCATTTTTTTTCAAAGACTCGTCTCTGCCAACTGCCGTGGGCTTCAGCGGGGGCTGCTCCCCGCCTCCTGGGTGTCCTGCCCGGGCACATCGTATGCTCAGGCAATGTCTTGAGCCACCGCTGGTAGGTGCACTCAGGGGGCCCTCCGCAGCCGCCCAGGCCCACCCCTGCAGCCAGCACACGGCTGCCAGCAGCCACCACACAGCTGCCAACAGCCCGCTCTCCGTCACCCCCCAGCCCATCTGCATACATCTGGCGGGGGTGCTTTTTTGACTTCCCCCCTTTTGGCCTATGGGGAAAAGCCAGGGGGGAAACCTCCAGAGTCAGGCCGACCTCCTGGAACTCCAACCCGGCCTGGAGCCACAGGTTTGTCCCCTTCCCGGTTCTCAGGACAAGCATAGACACTCGGCTCAGCCCCGGCCGCCGCAGCCCCCGCCGGCCCGGCCAGCCCGGTCCGCACCCCTGGCCAGCGCCTGGAGCGTTTGGACTTTGTCATTTTTTCTCAAAGACCCATCTCTGCCAACTGCCCTGGGCTTCAGCGGGGGCTGCTCCCCGCCTCCCGGGTGTCCTGCCCGGGCACATCGGAGGCTCAGGCAATGTCTTGAGCCACCGCTGGCAGGTGCACTCAGGGGGCCCTCCGCAGCCTCCCGGGCCCACCCCCGCAGCCAGCACACGGCTGCCAGC
>NW_027102339.1:25000-45000 GCF_035609145.1 Eleutherodactylus coqui | reverse complement strand
CCCGGGGCGAGCGCGGGCGGCGGGGGTGCAACACCCCCCCACACACCGTCTCGCTCTCCGGGAAAGACGCGTCCGTCCGCGGGCCGCCGTCCCCTATCCCCGCGCCGCTCCGGACCGCCCGCCTCGGCCGAAGCCCGAGGGGACAGGCGGGGGTCCTTCGCGCTCGGGAAAACCGTCACGCGAAACAAAGGGGGCCGCGCCGCGCTCTCGGCCGCCCTGAGGCGGGAGAGCTCGGGTCGTTGTCGCTCGGCGTCGACCCCCGACGCCATCGCACGGTGCCTGGGAAAGGGCTGCATCCCTGAGCCACGCGTCCCCCGGAGTGCTCCCCCCGCAGGGGGCTCCGCGAGGTGTCGCGGCGGCAGGGTCGCTCGCCTTCTTCCGCCTCGGACCGTCTGCGCGAAGCCAACCTCCCGGCGGGAGGGTAGACCGAAGGGGGTCGCCCGTCCTTGTGACCCCGCGGAGGGGGCCAAGGGCGGGACTCTGGCTCGGGGGACGGGAGGGGCGCCCGCGCGTCCCCTTCCCCGTCGCCGAGAGCCGTACGCCGGCGTGTGGACCTGCTCGCCGGAGTTCGTCCGGGGCTCGGTAGGGGTGCTCGGCCCTTGAGGTCCTGCCCCGGACAGGGGCGCGGCGAGGGTCCCCTGGCCGCGTCGGCTCTCACGTCGACCCACTCTCTCGCGTGGGATGGCGGCGCGGAAGGCCTCGGCCCGGCATCTCGGAGGGGGGTCGCCCGGGCGGGCAAGCCGGCCAGCCTGCTGGCCCCGCGGCCTGCGCAGGCGGGGTGGGGGGGACTCTTGCTCTCGGTGGCTCTGCCCCAGGAGGGTGCGGGGTGGCGGCAGAGGGGAGGCCGCCGCGGGTGCTTCGAGTTTGAGAAATACTCACTTGGTCAGAGACCGCACACCGCTCGTTCCCTTATATGCAAAAAAGGTGTTCGTCCTGACGTTTTGCGAGGCCTTATTTTACCGTCGTCGGCGCTATCAGGGGAAACACGCCCGCTCCTTCCGTCTCCCTGGAACCGCGCCTCGGCCCCGAGGGCCCAGGTTCAACCTCATACCGGTTCTCACGACATGCATCGACACTCGGTGCAACTCCAGCAGCCGCAGCTCCCGCCGGCCCGGCCAGCCAGGTACGCACCCCTGGTCGGCGCTTGGAGCGTTTGCACTTTGTCGTTTTTTTCTCCAAGACTCCTATCTGCCAACTGCTGTGGACTTCAGCGGTGGCTGCCGCGGGCTATGCGCGGCCTCCTGGGGGTCCCGCCTGCCCGCGCAGGCAGCTAGGACGGGGTTATCAGCAAAGCCTGTGAGGCGCTCTCATGGGGAGGGGGGGCTCCGCAGCCCCCCAAGGTGGCTTCGTACACCTCTTGAACGTTGCGGCCCGGCCGCTCGGAGAGAGCGGTGTCTACCCGGGCAGACAGCCTGTCGGCCCCGCGGCCTGGGCAGGCGGAGCAGGTACTCTTGCGCTCGGGGGCTCTGCTCGGCCCGGAGAGTTGTGTGCGGGGCGCCGTCGCCTCGCTGGAACCAGGGGCGTCGTGACGTTCGCGCGCGCCTAGCCGCCGCCAGAACAGGCCAGAAAGGTTGAGCTGCATACGGATCTAAGCCGTTGCCCAAACTAACTCTGGCCCGTGTGACACAGCCGCGCGCGCGCTTTCCTACGACACTCGACCGCCGGGCTCCCTCGGCCTGGGAGGCACTCTCGGGGCGGGGGGCACCGCAGCCCCCCAAGGTGGCTTCGTACACCTCTTGAACGTGGCGCCCGGCCGCTCGGAGAGCGGGGTCTACCCGGGCAGACAGCCTGTTGGCCCCGCGGCCTGGACAGGCGGAGCGGGGACACTTGCGCTCGGGGGCTCTGCTCCAAGGAGCGAGAGCGGCCACTCTGCTCGGCCCGGAGAGTGGGGTGCGGGGCGCCGTCGCATCGCTGGAGCCAGGGGCGTCGTGCCGTGCGCGCACGCCTAGCCGCCGCCAGAACAGGCCGGAAAGGTTGAGCTGCATACGGATCTAAGCCGTTGCCCAAACTAACTCTGGCCCGTGTGACCGACACAGCCGCGCACGCGCTTTCCTACGACACTCGACCGCCAGGCTCCCCTCGGCCTGGGAGGCACTCTCGGGGCGGGGGGCACCGCAGCCCCCTTAAGGTGGCTTCGTACACCTCTTGAACGTTGGGGCCCGGCCGCTCGGAGAGCGGGGTCTACCCGGGCAGACAGCCTGTCGGCCCCGCGGCCTGGACAGGCGGAGCGGGGACTCTTGCGCTCGGGGGCTCTGCTCCAAGGAGCGAGAGCGGCCGCTCTGCACGGCCCGGAGAGCGGGGTGCGGGGCGCCGTCGCCTCGCTGGAACCAGGGGCGTCGTGACGTTCGCGCGCGCCTAGCCGCCGCCAGAACAGGCCGGAAAGGTTGAGCTGCATACGGATCTAAGCCGTTGCCCAAACTAACTCTGGCCCGTGTGACACAGCCGCGCGCGCGCTTTCCTACGACACTCGACCGCCGGGCTCCCTCGGCCTGGGAGGCACTCTCGGGGCAGGGGGCCACCGCAGCCCCCTTTAGGTGGCTTCGTACACCTCTTGAACATGGCGCCCGGCCGCTCGGAGAGCGGGGTCTACCCGGGCAGACAGCCTGTCGGCCCCGCGGCCTGGGCAGGCGGAGCGGGTACTCTTGCGCTCGGGGGCTCTGCTCGGCCCGGAGAGTTGGGTGCGGGGCGCCGTCGCCTCGCTGGAACCAGGGGCGTTGTGACGTTCGCACGCGCCTAGCCGCCGCCAGGACAGGCCGGAAAGGTTGAGCTGCATACGGATCTAAGCCGTTGCCCAAACTAACTCTGGCCCGTGTGACCGACACAGCCGCGCACGCGCTTTCCTACGACACTCGACCGCCTGGCTCCCCTCGGCCTGGGAGGCACTCTCGGGGCGGGGGGCACCGCAGCCCCCCCAAAGGTGGCTTCGTACACCTCTTGAACGTTGGGGCCCGGCCGCTCGGAGAGCGGGGTCTACCCGGGCAGACAGCCTGTCGGCCCCGCGGCCTGGACAGGCGGAGTGGGGACAAGCCAAGGCTACCGGCGGGCCTCGGACGGCCAGGGGTGGAAGGGCTCCACCTCAAGGTGGCTTCGTACACCTCTTGAACGTTGGGGCCCGGCCGCTCGGAGAGCGGGGTCTACCCGGGCAGACAGCCTGCTGGCCCCGCGGCCTGGACAGGCGGAGCGGGGAACCTTGCGCTCGGGGGCTCTGCTCGGCCCAGAGAGTGGGGTGCGGGGCGCCGTCGCCTCGCTGGAACCAGGGGCGTCGTGCCATTCGCGCGCGCGCGCCTAGCCGCCGCCAGAACAGGCCGGAAAGGATGAGCTTCATACGGATCTAAGCCGTTGCCCAAACTACCTCTGGCCCCTGTGACCGACACAGCCGTGGCACGCGCTTTCCTACGACACTCGACCGCCGGGCTCCCTCGGCCTGGGAGGCACTCTCGGGGCGGGGGGCACCGCAGCCCCCCCAAAGGTGGCTTCGTACACCTCTTGAACGTGGCGCCCGGCCGCTCGGAGAGCGGGGTCTACCCGGGCAGACAGCCTGTCGGCCCCGCGGCCTGGACAGGCGGAGCGGGGAAAAGCCTAGGCTACCGGCGGGCGGGATCGACCGGGAAGCCGCCGTGGGGGAACACAAGTTGGACGCCTCGCACCGTCGCGGACCACCGTCCTCCGTCTCTCTCCCTCTCTCGGAAGGGAGGCCGCCCGAGGCGCACGGGCCTCGGACGGCCAGGGGTGGAAGGGCTCCACCCCAAGGTGGCTTCGTACACCTCTTGAACGTGGCCGCCCGGCCGCTCGGTGAGAGCGGGGTCTACCCGGGCAGACAGCCCGTCGGCCCCGCGGCCTGGACAGGCAGAGTGGGGAAAAGCCTAGGCTACCGGCGGGCGGGATCGACCGGGTAGCCGCCGTGGGGAACACAACTTGGACGCCTCGCGCCGTCGCGGACCAACGTCCTCCGTCTCTCTCCCTCTCTCGGAAGGGAGGCCGCCCGAGGCGCACGGGCCTCGAACGGCCAGGGGTGGAAGGGATCCACCCCCCGCGGGAAGGGGACGCGCGGCGGCACCCGGACGCGGGAGCGTTGACCCGGGGGTCTTTACTCCGCCGAGGCGTAGCCCGGAGAAGGAGCGAGACCGGCCGGCGGGGGTGGAACACCCCCTCATGCCTCGCTCCTTCTGGGGATAAAGCGCGTCGTCCGCAGGCCGCCGTCCCCTATCCCCGCCCTGGACCGCCCGCATCGGCCGGAGCCCGAGGGGACAGGCGGGGGTCCTTCGCTTTCGGGAAAACCGTCACCAAACGTGGGGCCCGTGCCCCGCTCTCGGCCGCCCTGAGGCGGGAGAGCCCGGATCGTTCTCTCTCTCGGCGTCGGCCCCACCGACGCCGTCGCACGGTGGCCTGGGAAAGGGCTGCACCCCCTGCGCCACGCTTCTCCCCCGGAGTACTCCCCCCGCAGGGGGCTCCGCGGGGTGTCCCGACGCGCAGAGTCGCTCGCCTTCTTCCGCGGGGGACGGGAGGGACGCCCACGCGCGTCCCTTCCCCATCCTCGAGAGCCGTACGCGCCGAGGGTGAACCCGCTCGCCGGGGCGCCGGGGAGCAGGGCCCTTGTGGTCCTTCCCCGGACATGGGCGCGGCGAGGGTCCCCCGGCCGCGACGGCTCTCCCGTTGACCCACTCTCTCGCCTTGGGTGGTGGTGATGGAGGCGGCTGCCTACGCCTCGGCCCGGCATCTCGGAGGGGGGTCGCCCGGGCAGCCAGCCAGCCTGTTGGCCCCGAGGCCTGCACAGGCTGAGTGGGGACACTCGCGCTCTATGACTCTGCTCCCAGGGAGGTGGCAGAGGGGCGGCCGCGGTGCTTTGACTTTGAGCGGTCCCCACTCCTTCTCAGCACATTGAGAAATAGTCACTTTGTCAAAGACCGCACACCGCTCGTTCCCTTATATGCAAAAAAGGTGTTCGTCCTGACGTTTTGCGAGGCCTTAATTTACCGCCGTCGGCGCTATCAGGGGAAACAGGCCCGCTCCTTCCGCCCTCCTGGAACCGTGCCTCGGCCCCGAGGGCCCAGGATTAACCTCATACCGGTTCTCACGACATGCATCGACACTCGGCTCTGCCCCGGCAGCCGCAGCTCCCGCCGGCCCGGCCGGCCGAGTACGCCCCCCTTGGCCGGCGCCTGGAGCGTTTGGACTTTGTCATTTTTCTCAAAGACTCATCTCTGCCAACGACTTCAGCAGGGGCTGCCACCTGCTGTTCCCCGCCAATGGGTGTCCTGACCTGCAACACCGGAGGCTCAGGCAGGGTCAAGAGCTACTGCTGGTAGGTGCACCTCGGGGGCCCTCCGCAGCCGCCCAGGCCACCCCCGCAGCCAGCACACTACTGCCAACAGCCCGCTCCCCATGACCAGCCAGCCCCTCTGCATACATCTGCCGGGGGTGCTTTTTTGACTTCCACCATTTTGGCCTATAGGGGAAAAGCCAGGGGGAAAACCTCCAGAGTCAGGCCGACCTCCTGGAACTCCGGCCCGGCCTGGAGCTACTGGTTTGCCCCCTTCCCGGTTCTCAGGACATGCATCGACACTCGGCTCAGCCCCGGCAGCCGCAGCTCCCGCCGGCCCGGCCAGCCGGGTCCGCCCCCCTGGCCGGCACGCCTGGAGCGTTTGGACTTTGTCATTTTTCTCAAAGACTCATCTCTGCCAACGACTTCAGCAGGTGCTGCCACCTGCTGTTCCCCGCCAATGGGTGTCCTGACCTGCAACACCGGAGGCTCAGGCAGGGTCAAGAGCTACTGCTGGTAGGTGCACCTCGGGGGCCCTCCGCAGCCGCCCAGGCCACCCCCGCAGCCAGCACACTACTGCCAACAGCCCGCTCCCCATGACCAGCCAGCCCCTCTGCATACATCTGCTGGGGGTGCTTTTTTGACTTCCACCATTTTGGCCTATAGGGGAAAAGCCAGGGGGAAAACCTCCAGAGTCAGGCCGACCTCCTGGAACTCCGGCCCGGCCTGGAGCTACTGGTTTGCCCCCTTCCCGGTTCTCAGGACATGCATCGACACTCGGCTCAGCCCCGGCAGCCGCAGCTCCCGCCGGCCCGGCCAGCCGGGTCCGCCCCCCTGGCCGGCACGCCTGGAGCGTTTGGACTTTGTCATTTTTCTCAAAGACTCATCTCTGCCAACGACTTCAGCAGGGGCTGCCACCTGCTGTTCCCCGCCAATGGGTGTCCTGACCTGCAACACCGGAGGCTCAGGCAGGGTCAAGAGCTACTGCTGGTAGGTGCACCTCGGGGGCCCTCCGCAGCCGCCCAGGCCACCCCCGCAGCCAGCACACTACTGCCAACAGCCCGCTCCCCATGACCAGCCAGCCCCTCTGCATACATCTGCCGGGGGTGCTTTTTTGACTTCCCCCATGTTGGCCTATGGGGAAAAGCCAGGGGGAAAACCTCCAGAGTCAGGACGACCTCCTGGAACCCTAGCCCGGCCTGGAGCTACTGGTTTGCCCCCTTCCCGGTTCTCAGGACCTGCATCGACACTCGGCTCTTCCCCAGCCGCCGCAGCTCCCCTCGGCCCGGCCAGCCGTGTCCGCCACCCTGGCCGGCGCCTGGAGCGTTTGGACTTTGTCGTTTTTCTCAAAGACTCATCTCTGCCAACGACTTCAGCAGGGGCTGCCACCTGCTGTTCCCCGCCAATGGGTGTCCTGACCTGCAACACCGGAGGCTCAGGCAGGGTCAAGAGCAACTGCTGGTAGGTGCACCTCGGGGGCCCTCTGCAGCCGCCCAGGCCACCACTGCTGCCAACAGCCCGCTCCCCATCACCAGCCAGCCCCTCTGCATACATCTGCCGGGGGTGCTTTTTTGACTTCCCCCATTTTGGCCTATGGGGAAAAGCCAGGGGGACAATCTCCAGAGTCCTGCCGACCTCATGGAACTCAAGCCCGGCCTGGAGCCACCGGTCTGTCCCCTTCCCGGTTCTCAGGGATTTTTGGACTTGTGATTTCCGTGATTCGTCTCTTCAAACTTTGTTGGACTACAATGGGGGGCGACCGGCGGTCCGTGCCCAGCCTCCAGGGTGTCCTGCCCTGCAACACCAGAGGCTCGGGCAGGGTCTTGACCGACTACTGTTGGGCGCTCCCAGGGGGCCCCTCCACACCCCCAGGCCCACCTCCAGGGCCTCCCTCCCGGCCCCTGGAGCAGCCAGCGCCCCCTCGCCGTCAACGCTCTCTCCCCGTAGGGACTCTGAAACTTTTCTGACCGTGCAAGCTTCGTCAAACGGCAAGGGGGCAACCGGCGTTCTGTGCCCGGCCTCCTGGGGTCCTGCCCGGGCACATCGGAGGCTCAGCCTGGCAGGTGCACTCAGGGGGCCCTCCGCAGACGCCCATGCACACCTCTGCAGCCAGCACACTGCTGCCAACAGCCCGCTCCCCATCACCAGCCAGCCCCTCTGCATACTATATCTGGCGGGGGTGCTTTTTTGACTTCCCCCATTTTGGCCAATGGGAAAATGTCAAGGGGAAAACCTCCGGAGTCAGGCCCACCTCCTGGAACTCCATCCCGGCCTGGAGCTACTAGTTTGTCCCCTTTCCGGTTCTCAGGACATGCATTGACACTCGGCTCTTCCCCAGCCGCCGCAGCTCCCGCCGGCCCGTCCAGCCGGGTCCGCACCCCTGGCCGGCGCCTGGAGCGTTTGGACTTTGTCGTTTTTCCTCAAAGACTCATCTCTGCCAACTGCCCTGGGCTTCAGCAGTGGCTGCCGCGGGCTGTGCACGGCCTCCTGGGGGGTCCCGCCTGCCCGCGCAGGCATCTAGGACAGGGTTCTCAGCAAGGGCTTGGAGGCGCTCTCAGGGGGGCCTCCGCAGGCCCCCAAGGTGGCTTCGTACACCTCTCGAACGTGGCGCCCGGCCGCTCGGAGAGCGGGGTCTGCCCGGGCAGCCAGCCAGCCTGTCGGCCCCGCGGCCTGCACAGGCGGAGTGGGGACCCTCGCGCTCGATGACTCTGCTCCCGGGGAGGTGGCAGAGGGGCGGCCGCGGTGCTTTGACTTTGAGCGGTCCCCACTCCTCAGCACATTGAGAAATAGTCACTTTGTCAAGGACCGCACACCGCTCGTTCCCTTATATGCAAAAAAGGTGTTCGTCCTGACGTTTTGCGAGGCCTTATTTTACCGCCGTCGGCGCTATCAGGGGAAACGGGCCCGCTCCTTCCGCCCTCCTGGAACCGCGCCTCGGCCCGGAGCGACCAGGATCACCCTCATACCGGTTCTCACGACATACATTGACACTCGGCTCAGCCCCGGCAGCCGCAGCTCCCGCTGGCCCAGCCAGCCGGGTCCGCCACCCTGGCCGGCACGCCTGGAGCGTTTGGACTTTGTCGTTTTTTCAAAGACTCATCTCTGCCAACGACTTCAGCAGGGGCTGCCACCTGCTGTTCCCCGCCAATGGGTGTCCTGCCCTGCAACACCGGAGGCTCAGGCAGGGTCTTGAGCAACTGCTGGTAGGTGCTCTCAGGGGGCCCCTCCACACCCCCAGGCCCACCTCCAGGGCCTCCCTCCCGGCCCCTGGAGCAGCCAGCACCCCATCACCGTCAGCACTCTCTCCCCGTTGGGACTTTGAAACTTTTCTGACCGTGCAAGCTTCGTCAAACGGCAAGGGGCAACCGGCGTTCTGTGCCCGGCCTCCTGGGGTCCTGCCCGGGCACATCGGAGGCTCAGCCTGGGTTTTCAGCCACCACGGGCAGGTGCACTCAGGGGGCCCTCCGCAGCCGCCCATGCACACCTCTGCAGCCAGCACACTGCTGCCAACAGCCCGCTCCCCATCACCAGCCAGCCCCTCTGCATACATCTGCTGGGGGTGCTTTTTTGACTTCCCCCGTTTTGGCCAATGGGGAAAAGCCAGGGGGAAAACCTCCAGAGTCAGGCCGACCTCCTGGAACTGCCGCCCGGCCTGGAGCCTCCGGTTTGTCCCCTTCCCGGTTCTCAGGACATGCATCGCCACTCGGCTCAGCCCCAGCCGCCGCAGCTCCCGCCGGCCCGGCCAGCCGGGTCCGTCCCCCTGGCCGGCGCCTGGAGGCGTTTGGACTTTGTCATTTTTTTCAAAGACTCATCTCTGCCAACTGCCCTGGGCTTCAGCAGTGGCTGCCGCGGGCTGTGCACGGCCTCCTGGTGGGGTCCCGCCTGCCTGCGCAGGCATCTAGGACAGGGTTCTCAGCAAGGGCTTGGAGGCGCTCTCAGGGGGGCCTCCGCAGGCCCCCAAGGTGGCTTTGTACAACTCTCGAACGTGGCGCCCGGCCGCTCGGAGAGCGGGGTCTCCCCGGGCAGCCAGCCAGCCTGTCGGCCCCGCGGCCTGGACAGGCGGAGTGTGGACACTCGCGCTCGACGACTCTGCTCCCGGGGAGGTGGCAGAGGGGCGGCCGCGGAGCTTTGACTTTGAGCGGTCCCCACTCCAGCACTCTGAGAAATAGTCACTTTGTCAAAGACGGCACACCGCTCGTTCCCTTATATGCAAAAAAGGTGTTCGTCCTGACGTTTTGCGAGGCCTTAATTTACCGCCGTCGGCGCTATCAGGGGAAACAGGCCTGCTCCTTCCGCCCTCCTGGAACCGTGCCTCGGCCCGGAGCGACCAGGATCACCCTCATACCGGTTCTCACGACATACATCGACACTCGGCTCAGCCCCGGCAGCCGCAGCTCCCACCGGCCCAGCCAGCCGGGTCCGCCACCCTGGCCGGCACGCCTGGAGCGTTTGGACTTTGTCATTTTCATGACTTGTCTCCTCAAACTTTGTTCGACCGCAAGGGGGTGTGCCGCGGTCCGTGCCCAGCCTCCAGGGGTTGCCCCCGGCCCCTGGAGCAGCCGGCACCCCCTCGCCCTCAACACTCTCTCCCCGTCGGGACTTTGAAACTTTTTTTCTGACCGTGCAAGCTTCGTCAAAAGGCAAGGGGGCAGGCTGCGGTCTGTGCCCGGCCTCCTGGGGTCCTGCCCGGGGACATCGGAGGCTCAGCCAGGGTGTTGAGCCACCGCTGGCAGGTGCACTCAGGGGGCCCTCCGCAGCCGCCCAGGCCCACCCCTGCAGCCAGCACACGGCTGCCAACAGCCCGCTCTCCATCACCCCCCAGCCCCTCTGCATACATCTGCTGGGGGTGCTTTTTTGACTTCCCCCATTGTGGCCAATGGGACAATGCCAAGGGGAAAACCTCCAGAGTCCTGCCGACCTCCTGGAACTCCAACCCGGCCTGGAGCCACCGGTTTGTCCCCTTCCCGGTTCTCAGGACATGCATTGACACTCGGCTCAGCCCCGGCCGCCGCAGCCCCCGCCGGCCCGGCCAGCCGGGTCCGCCCCCCTGGCCTGCACGCCTGGAGCGTTTGGACTTTGTCATTTTCATGACTTGTCTCCTCAAACTTTGTTCTACTGCAAGGGGGGCTGCCGCAGTCCGTGCCCAGCCTCCAGGGTTTGCCCCCGGCCCCTGGAGCAGCCAGCACCCCCTCGCCGTCAACACTCTCCCCCCGTGGGGACTTTGAAACATTTCTGACCCTGCAAGCTTCGTCAAACGGCAAGGGGGCAAGCGGCGGTCTGTGCCCGGCCTCCTGGGGTCCTGCCCGGGGACATCGGAGGCTCAGCCAGGGTGTTGAGCCACTGCTGGCAGGTGCACTCAGGGGGCCCTCCGCAGCCGCCCAGGCACACCTCTTCAGCCAGCACACTGCTGCCAAGCACCCGCTCCCCATCACCCCCCAGCCCCTCTGCATACATCTGCTGGGGGTGCTTTTTTGACTTCCCCCATTTTGGCCTATGGGGAAAAGCCAGGGGGAAAACCTCCAGAGTCAGGCCGACCTTCTGGAACTCGAGCTCGGCCTGGAGCCGCCGGTTTGTCCCCTTCCCGGTTCTCAGGACCTGCATTGACACTCGGCTCAGCCCCGGCAGCCGCAGCCCCCGCCGGCCCAGCCAGCCGGGTCCGCCCCCCTGGCCGGCACGCCTGGAGCGTTTGGACTTTGTCATTTTCATGGCTTGTCTCCTCAAACTTTGTCCGACTGCAAGGGGGGCTGCCGCAGTCCGTGCCCAGCCTCCAGGGGTTGTCCCCGGCCCCTGGAGCAGCCAGCACCCCCTCGCCGTCAACGCTCTCTCCCCGTTGGGACTTTGAAACTTTTCTGACCGCGCAAGCTTCGTCAAACGGCAAGGGGGGGCAGCCGGCGTTCTGTGCCCGGCCTCCTGGGGTCCTGCCGGGGCACATCGGAGGCTCAGCCAGGGTGTTGAGCCACCGCTGGCAGGTGCACTCAGGGGGCCCTCCGCAGCCGCCCATGCCCACCCCTGCAGCCAGCACACGGCTGCCAACAGCCCGCTCTCCATCACCCCCCAGCCCCTCTGCATACATCTGCTGGGGGTGCTTTTTTGACTTCCCCCATTGTGGCCAATGGGACAATGCCAAGGGGAAAACCTCCAGAGTCCTGCCGACCTCCTGGAACTCCAACCCGGCCTGGAGCCACCGGTTTGTCCCCTTCCCGGTTCTCAGGACCTGCATTGACACTCGGCTCAACCCTGGCAGCCGCAGCTCCCGCCAGCCCGGCCAGCCGGGTCCGCCCCCCTGGCCGGCACGCCTGGAGCGTTTGGACTTTGTCATTTTCATGACTTGTCTCCTCAAACTTTGTTCAACTGCAAGGGGGGCTGCCACGGCTGTTCCCCGCCCCCTGGGTGTCCTTCCCTGCAACACCGGAGGCTCAGGCAGGGTCTTGAGCAACTTCTGTTGGGTGCTCTCAGGGGGCCCCTCCACACCCCCAGTCCCACCTCCAGGGGCTCCCCCCGGCCCCTGGAGCAGCCAGCGCCCCCTCGCCGTCAACACTCTCTCCCCGTTGGGACTTTGAAACTTTTTCTGACCGTGCAAGCTTCATCAAACGGCAAGGGGGCAGGCTGCGGTCCGTGCCCGGCCTCCTGGGTTCCTGCCCGGGCACATCGGAGGCTCAGCCTGGGTTTTCAGCCACCACTGGTAGGTGCGCTTTGGGGGCCCTCCGCAGCCGCCCCGGGCCACCCCTGCAGCCAGCACACTGCTGCCAACAGCCCGCTCTCCATCACCAGCCAGCCCCTCTGCACACATCTGCCGGGGGTGCTTTTTTGAGAAATACTGTCACTTTGTCAAAGACCGCACACCGCTCGTTCCCTTATACCCCGACAAGGTGTTCGTGGTGACGTTTTGCGAGGCCTTATTTTACCGCCGTCGGCGCTATCAGGGGAGACAGGCCCGCTCCTTCCGCCCTCCTGGAACCGTGCCTCGGCCCGGAGCGGCCAGGAATACCCTCATACCGGTTCTCAGGACATGCATTGACACTCGGCTCAGCCCCGGCAGCCGCAGCCCACGCCGGCCCGGCCAGCCGGGTACGCCCCCCTGCCCGGCGCCTGGAGCGTTTGGACTTTGTCGTTTTTTCTCCAAGACTCGCCTCTGGCACATGCCATGGACTTCAGCGGGGGCTGCTCCCCGCCTCCTGGGTGTCCTGCCCGGGCACATCGGAGGCTCAGCCTGGGTCTCGGGCCCCTACTGGTAGGTGCACTTTGGGGGCCCTCCGCAGCCGCCCAGGCCCACTCCTGCAGCCACCACACAGCTGCCAACAGCCCGCTCTCCATCACCCCCCAGCCCATTGCATACATCTGCTGGGGGTGCTTTTTTGCCTCCCCCCGTTTTGGCCTATGGGGAAAAGCCAGGGGGAAAACCTCCAGAGTCAGGCCGACCTTCTGGAACTCCAGCTCGGACTGGAGCCACCGGTTTGTCCCCTTCCCGGTTCTCAGGAGATGCATCGACACTCGGCTCAGCCCCGGCAGCCGCAGCACCCGCCGGCCAGGCCAGCCACGTCCGCCCCCCTGGCCGGCGCCTGGAGCGTTTGGACTTTGTCGTTTTTTTCCCCAAGACTCGCCTCTGCCAACTGCCAAGGACTTCAGCAGGGGCTGCCACGGCTGTTCCCCGCCTCCTGGGGTTCATGCCCGGGCACACCGGAGGCTCAGGCAGGGTCTTGAGCAACTGCTGTTGGGTGCTCTCAGGGGGCCCCTCCACACCCCGAAGGCCGACCTCCAGGGGCTCCAGCCCGGCCCCAGGGGCAGCCAGCACCCCTTCGCCGTCAACACTCTCCCCCCGTTGGGACTTTGAAACTTTTCTGACCGTGCGAGCTTCATCGGACGGGAAGGGGGCGACCTGCGGGCTCTGCCCGGCCTCCCGGGGTCCCTGCCCGGGCCCCGTGGGAGGTACAGGCAGGGTTTCTCACCGACTACCCGTAGGCACTCTCAGGGGGCCCTCCGCGCCCTCAGGCCGCCCTCCCCGGGCTTCCCCCGGGTCCGCGGAGCAGCCCGCCACCCCTCGCCGCACTGTCTCTCGCCCCCGTCGGGACTTTGAAACTTTTCCCCCCCGTGCAAACCTCACCGGGGGGGCAGAGGGAGAGACCCGCGGGCCGTGCCCGGCCTCCCGGGACTCCCTCCGGGCAGCGCGGGCGGCTCGGACGGGGTTTTCAGCGAGTGCTGGGGGGGGTGTCTTCGGGGGCCCCCCGCGGGCCCCCCGGGGCACCCGCGCGGGGTGGCCCCTGCTGCCAGGCACCCACTCCCTATCGACCATCCAGCCCCCCTACATACATCTGGCGGGGGTGCTTTTTTGAGTTCCCCCATTTTGGCAACTTGGCACCTCCTATGGGGAAACCGGCAAAATCATGCCGACCTCCTGGAACTCCGGCTCGGCCTGGAGCCGCCGGTTTGTCCCCTTCCCGGTTCTCAGGCATTTTCGGACTTTGTCATTTTTTCAGCACTCTGTCAATGCGGCCAGCGGGAGCTGCCGCGGTCTGTGCCCAGGCACCAGGCACTAAAAACGGACACCGTCGGAGGGTCAGGGGGTGTCTTGGCCAGATACTGAAAAACACTCAGGGGGTGCCCAGGCACCAGGCGCTCCAAACGGACACAGTCGGAGGGTCAGGGGGTGTCTCGGCCAGATACTGAAAAACACTCAGGGGCGCCCGGAGGCTGCACAGGGCCACCCCAGGCCGCTCCCCCGGGCACCCGGGCGGCCATATTGGCGGCTGAGACCCCCTCTTCAGCGAACGCCAGGGGGCGCTCAGGGGCACACGGGGGCTGCTCCACTCGCCCCAGGGCGGCCCCCGCGGGTACCCGGGCGGCCATATTGGCGGCTGGGACCCCCTCTTGAGCAAACGCCAGGGGGGCGCTCAGGGACGCACGGGGGCTGCTCCACTCGCCCCAGGCCGGCCTCCCTGGGTACCCGGGCGGGCACATTAGCGGCTGAGACCCCCTCTCCACCAGAGACCGGGGGGCGCTCGGGGACACACGGGGGCTGCTCCACTCGCCCCAGGCCGGACTCCCTGGGTACCCAGGCGGGCACATTAGCGGCTGAGACCCCCTCTCCACCAAAGACCGGGGGGCGCTCGGGGACACACGGGGGCTGCTCCACTCGCCCCAGGCCGGCCTCCCTGAGGCGGGCACATTAGCGGCTGAGACCCCCTCTCCACCAAAGACCGGGGGACGCTCAGGGACACACGGGGGCTGCTCCACTCGCCCCAGGCCGGCCTCCCTAGGTACCCGGGCGGGCACACTAGCGGCTGAGACCCCCTCTCGACCAAAGACCGGGGGACGCTCAGGGACACCCGGGGGCTGCTCCACTCGCCCCAGGCCGGCCTCCCTGAGGCGGGCACATTAGCGGCTGAGACCCCCTCTCCACCAAAGACCGGGGGACGCTCAGGGACACACGGGGGCTGCTCCACTCGCCCCAGGCCGGACTCCCTGAGGCGGGCACATTAGCGGCTGAGACCCCCTCTCGACCAAAGACCGGGGGACGCTCAGGGACACACGGGGGCCGCTCCACTCACCCCCAGGCCGACCTCCAGGGCCTCCCTCCCGGCCCCTGGAGCAGCCAGCGCCCCCTCGCCGTCAACACTCTCTCCCCGTTGGGACTTTGAAACTTTTCTGACCGTGCAAGCTTCATCGGACGGCAAAGCGGGCAAGCTGCGGTCCGTGCCCGGCCTCCTGGGCATCCTGCCCGGGGCACATCGGAGGCTCAGCCAGGGTCTTGAGCCACTGCTGGCAGGTGCACTTTGGGGGCCCTCCGCAGCCGCCCCGGGCCACCCCTGCAGCCAGCACACTGCTGCCAACAGCCCGCCGCTCTCCGTCACCAGCCAGCCCCTCTGCACACATCTGCCGGGGGTGCTTTTTTTGAGAAATAGTGTCACTTTGTCAAAGACCGCACACCGCTCGTTCCCTTATACCCCGACAAGGTGTTCGTGCTGACGTTTTGCGAGGCCTTATTTTACCGCCGTCGGCGCTATCAGGGGAAACGGGCCCGCTCCTTCCGCCCTCCTGGAACCCTGGCTCGGCCCAGAGCGACCAGGATTACCCTCATACCGGTTCTCGCCACCTGCATCGACACTCGGCTCTGCCCCGGCCGCCGCAGCTCTCGCCGGCCCGGCCGGGTCCGCACCCCTGGCCGGCACGCCTGGAGCGTTTGGACTTTGTCGTTTTTTTCTCCAAGAGTCGCCTCTGGCACATGCCATGGACTTCAGCAGGGGCTGCTCCCCGCCCCCTGGGTGTCCTGCCCGGGCACATCGGAGGCTCAGCCTGGGTCTTCAGCCCCTACTGGTAGGTGCACTCAGGGGGCCCTCCGCAGCCGCCCGGGGCCCACCCCTGCAGCCAGCACACGGCTGCCAGCAGCCACCACACAGCTGCCAACAGCCCACTATCCATCACCCACCAGCCCCTCTGCATACATCTGCTGGGGGTGCTTTTTTGACTTCCCCCCTTTTGGCCTATGGGGAAATGCCAAGGGGAAAACCTCCAGAGTCATGCCGACCTCCTGGAACTCCAGCCCGGCCTCGAGCCACCGGTTTGTCCCCTTCCCGGTTCTCAGGACATGCATAGGCACTCGGCTCAGCCCCGGCAGCCGCAGCTCCCGCCGGCCAGGCCAGCCACGTCCGCCCCCCTGGCCGGCTCGCCTGGAGCGTTTGGACTTTGTCGTTTTTTCTCCAAGACTCGCCTCTGCCAACTGCCAAGGACTTCAGCGGGGGCTGCTCCCCGCCTCCTGGGTGTCCTGCCCGGGCACATCGGAGGCTCAGCCTGGGTCATCAGCCCCTACTGCTAGGTGCACTCAGGGGGCCCTCCGCAGCCGCCCAGGCCCACCCCTGCAGCCAGCACACGGCTGCCAGCAGCCACCACACAGCTGCCAACAGCCCGCTTTCCGTCACCCTCCAGCCCCTTCTGCATACATCTGCCGGGGGTGCTTTTTTGACTTCCCCCCTTTTGGCATATGGGGAAAAGCTAAGGGGAAAACCTCCAGAGTCAGGCCGACCTCCTGGAACTCCCACCCGGCCTGGAGCCACAGGTGTGTCCCCTTCCCGGTTCTCACGACATGCATCGACACTCGGCTCAGCCCCGGCAGCCGCAGCTCCCGCCGGCCCGGCCAGCCCGGTCCGCCACCCTGCCCGGCGCCTGGAGCGTTTGGACTTTGTCGTTTTTTCTCCAAGGCTCGCCTCTGCCAACTGCCCTGGGCTTCAGCGGGGGCTGCTCCCCGCCTCCTGGGGGTCCTGCCCGGGCACATCGGAGTCTCAGGCAATGTCTTGAGCCCCCTACTGGTAGGTGCACTCAGGGGGCCCTCCGCAGCCGCCCAGGCCCACCCCTGCAGCCAGCACACGGCTGCCAGCAGCCACCACACAGCTGCCAACAGCCCGCTCTCCGTCACCCCCCAGCCCCTCCTGCATACATCTGCTGGGGGTGCTTTTTTGACTTCCCCCCTTTTGGCCTATGGGGAAATGCCAGGGGGAAAACCTCCAGAGTCAGGCCGACCTCCTGGAACTCCAACCCGGCCTGGAGCCACAGGTCTGTCCCCATCCCGGTTCTCAGGACATGCATAGACAGTCGGCTCAGCCCCAGCAGCCGCAGCCCCCTCCGGCCCGGCCAGCCCGGTCCGCACCCCTGGCCAGCGCCTGGAGCGTTTGGACTTTGTCGTTTTTTTCAAAGACTCATCTCTGCCAACTGCCGTGGGCTTCAGCGGGGGTGTCTGCTCCCCGCCTCCTGGGTGTCCTGCCCGGGCACATCGGAGGGTCAGCCTGGGTCTTGAGCCCCTACTGGTAGGTGCACTCTGAAGGCGCCCTCCGCAGCCGCCCAGGCCCACCCCTGCAGCCACCACACAGCTGCCAACAGCCCGCTCCCCGTCAACCCCCAGCCCCTCCGCATACATCTGCCGGGGGTGCTTTTTTGACTTCCCCCGTTTTGGCCTATGGGGAAATGCTAAGGGGAAAACCTCCAGAGTCAGGCCGACCTCCTGGAACTCCAACCCGGCCTCGAGCCACCGGTTTGTCCCCTTCCCGGTTCTCACGACATGCATCGACACTCGGCTCAGCCCCGGCAGCCGCAGCCCCCGCCGGCCCGGCCAGCCGGGGTCAACCGCCCTGGCCGGCGCCTGGAGCGTTTGGACTTTGTCATTTTTTCTCCAAGACTCGATTCTGGCACATGCCATGGACTTCAGCGGGGGCTGTTCCCCGCCTCCCGGGTGTCCTGCCCGGGCACATCGGAGGCTCAGGCAATGTCTTCAACCACCGCTGGCAGGTGCACTCAGGGGGCCCTCCGCAGCCGCCCAGGCCCACCCCTGCAGCCAGCACACGGCTGCCAGCAGCCACCACGCAGCTGCCAACAGCCCGCTCTCCGTCACCCCCCAGCCCCTTCTGCATACATCTGCTGGGGGTGCTTTTTTGACTTCCCCCCTTTTGGCCTATGGGGAAATGCTAAGGGGAAAACCTCCAGAGTCAGGCCGACCTCCTGGAACTCCAGCCCGGCCTCGAGCCACCGGTTTGTCCCCTTCCCGGTTCTCAGGACATGCATAGGCACTCGGCTCAGCCCCGGCAGCCGCAGCTCCCGCCGGCCCGGCCAGCCCGGTCCGCACCCCTGGCCAGCGCCTGGAGCGTTTGGACTTTGTCATTTTTTCTCAAAGACCCATCTCTGCCAACTGCCGTGGGCTTCAGCGGGGGCTGCTGCCCGCCTCCTGGGTGTCCAGCCCGGGCACATCGGAGGCTCAGCCTGGGTCTTGAGCCCCTACTGGTAGGTGCACTCTGAAGGGGCCCTCCGCAGCCGCCCAGGCCCACCCCTGCAGCCAGCACACGGCTGCCAGCAGCCACCACACAGCTGCCAACAGCCCGCTCTCCGTCACCCCCCAGCCCAACTCTGCATACATCTGCTGGGGGTGCTTTTTTGACTTCCCCCCTTTTGGCCTATGGGGAAATGCTAAGGGGAAAACCTCCAGAGTCAGGCCGACCTCATGGAACTCCAACCCGGCCTGGAGCCACCGGTTTGTCCCGTTCCCGGTTCTCAGGACATGCATCGACACTCGGCTCAGCCCCGGCAGCCGCAGCTCCCGCCGGCCCGGCCACCCGGGTCCGCACCCCTGGCCGGCACGCCTGGAGCGTTTGGACTTTGTCGTTTTTTCTCCAAGACTCGCCTCTGCCAACTGCCATGGACTTCAGCGGGGGCTGCTCCCCGCCTCCTGGGTGTCCTGCCCGGGCACATCGGAGGCTCAGCCTGGGTCTCGAGCCCCCTACTGGTAGGTGCACTACGGGGGCCCTCGGCAGCCGCCCAGGCCCACCCCTGCAGCCAGCACACGGCTGCCAGCAGCCACCACACAGCTGCCAACAGCCCGCTCTCCATCACCCCCCAGCCCAACTCTGCATACATCTGCTGGGGGTGCTTTTTTGACTTCCCCCGTTTTGGCCTATGGTAAAATGCTAAGGGGAAAACCTCCAGAGTCAGGCCGACCTCCTGGAACTCCAACCCGGCCTGGAGCCACAGGTTTGTCCCCTTCCCGGTTCTCAGGACAAGCATAGACACTCGGCTCAGCCCCGGCCGCCGCAGCCCCCGCCGGCCCGGCCAGCCCGGTCCGCACCCCTGGCCAGCGCCTGGAGCGTTTGGACTTTGTCATTTTTTCTCAAAGACCCATCTCTGCCAACTGCCCTGGGCTTCAGCGGGGGCTGCTCCCCGCCTCCCGGGTGTCCTGCCCGGGCACATCGGAGGCTCAGGCAATGTCTTGAGCCACCGCTGGCAGGTGCACTCAGGGGGCCCTCCGCAGCCTCCCGGGCCCACCCCCGCAGCCAGCACACGGCTGCCAGCAGCCACCACACAGCTGCCAACAGCCCGCTCTCCGTCACCCCCCAGCCCCTTATGCATACATCTGCTGGGGGTGCTTTTTTGACTTCCCCCCTTTTGGCCTATGGGATAATGCCAAGGGGAAAACCTCCAGAGTCAGGCCGACCTCATGGAACTCCAACCCGGCCTGAAGCCACCGGTTTGTCCCCTTCCCGGTTCTCACGACATGCATCGACACTCGGCTCAGCCCCGGCAGCCGCAGCTCCCGCCGGCCCGGCCAGCCCGGTCCGCACCCCTGGCCAGCGCCTGGAGCGTTTGGACTTTGTCATTTTTTCTCAAAGACCCATCTCTGCCAACTGCCCTGGGCTTCAGCGGGGGCTGCTCCCCGCCTCCTGGGTGTCCTGCCCGGGCACATCGGAGGCTCAGCCTGGGTCTTGAGCCCCTACTGGTAGGTGCACTCTGAAGGCGCCCTCCGCAGCCGCCCAGGCCCACCCCTGCAGCCACCACACAGCTGCCAACAGCCCGCTCCCCGTCAACCCCCAGCCCCTCCGCATACATCTGCTGGGGGTGCTTTTTTGACTTCCCCCGTTTTGGCCTATGGGGAAATGCCAAGGGGAAAACCTCCAGAGTCAGGCCGACCTCCTGGAACTCCAACCCGGCCTGGAGCCACCGGTTTGTCCCCTTCCCGGTTCTCAGGACATGCACTAATACTCGGCTCAGCCCCGGCAGCCGCAGCCCCCGCCGGCCTGGCCAGCCGGGTCCGCCACCCTGCCCGGCGCCTGGAGCGTTTGGACTTTGTCCTTTTTTTCCCCCAAGACTCGCCTCTGCCAACTGCCATGGACTTCAGCGGGGGGTGCTCCCCGCCTCCTGGGTGTCCTGCCCGGGCACATCGGAGGCTCAGCCTGGGTCATCAGCCCCTACTGCTAGGTGCACTCAGGGG
>NW_027102339.1:0-15000 GCF_035609145.1 Eleutherodactylus coqui | reverse complement strand
TCAGAGACCGCACACCGCTCGTTCCCTTATATGCAAAAAAGGTGTTCGTCCTGACGTTTTGCGAGGCCTTATTTTACCGTCGTCGGCGCTATCAGGGGAAACACGCCCGCTCCTTCCGTCTCCCTGGAACCGCGCCTCGGCCCCGAGGGCCCAGGTTCAACCTCATACCGGTTCTCACGACATGCATCGACACTCGGTGCAACTCCAGCAGCCGCAGCTCCCGCCGGCCCGGCCAGCCAGGTACGCACCCCTGGTCGGCGCCTGGAGCGTTTGCACTTTGTCGTTTTTTTCTCCAAGACTCCTATCTGCCAACTGCTGTGGACTTCAGCGGTGGCTGCCGCGGGCTGTGCGCGGCCTCCTGGGGGTCCCGCCTGCCCGCGCAGGCAGCTAGGACGGGGTTATCAGCAAAGCCTGTGAGGCGCTCTCATGGGGATGGGGGGCTCCGCAGCCCCCCAAGGTGGCTTCGTACACCTCTTGAACGTTGCGGCCCGGCCGCTCGGAGAGCGGTGTCTACCCGGGCAGACAGCCTGTCGGCCCCGCGGCCTGGACAGGCGGGAGCGGGGACTCTTGCGCTCGGGGGCTCTGCTCGGCCCGGAGAGTTGTGTGCGGGGCGCCGTCGCCTCGCTGGAACCAGGGGCGTCGTGACGTTCGCGCGCGCCTAGCCGCCGCCAGAACAGGCCGGAAAGGTTGAGCTGCATACGGATCTAAGCCGTTGCCCAAACTAACTCTGGCTCGTGTGACCGACACAGCCGCGCACGCGCTTTCCTACGACACTCGACCGCCTGGCTCCCCTCGGCCTGGGAGGCACTCTCGGGGCGGGGGGCACCGCAGCCCCCCGAGGTGGCTTCGTACACCTCTTGAACGTTGGGGCCCGGCCGCTCGGAGAGCGGGGTCTACCCGGGCAGACAGCCTGTTGGCCCCGCGGCCTGGACAGGCGGAGCGGGGACACTTGCGCTCGGGGGCTCTGCTCCAAGGAGCGACAGCGGCCACTCTGCTCGGCCCGGAGAGTGGGGTGCGGGGCGCCGTCGCATCGCTGGAGCCAGGGGCGTCGTGCCGTGCGCGCACGCCTAGCCGCCGCCAGAACAGGCCGGAAAGGTTGAGCTGCATACGGATCTAAGCCGTTGCCCAAACTAACTCTGGCCCGTGTGACCGACACAGCCGCGCACGCGCTTTCCTACGACACTCGACCGCCAGGCTCCCCTCGGCCTGGGAGGCACTCTCGGGGCGGGGGGCACCGCAGCCCCCTTAAGGTGGCTTCGTACACCTCTTGAACGTTGGGGCCCGGCCGCTCGGAGAGCGGGGTCTACCCGGGCAGACAGCCTGTCGGCCCCGCGGCCTGGACAGGCGGAGCGGGGACTCTTGCGCTCGGGGGCTCTGCTCCAAGGAGCGAGAGCGGCCGCTCTGCACGGCCCGGAGAGCGGGGTGCGGGGCGCCGTCGCCTCGCTGGAACCAGGGGCGTCGTGACGTTCGCGCGCGCCTAGCCGCCGCCAGAACAGGCCGGAAAGGTTGAGCTGCATACGGATCTAAGCCGTTGCCCAAACTAACTCTGGCCCGTGTGACACAGCCGCGCGCGCGCTTTCCTACGACACTCGACCGCCGGGCTCCCTCGGCCTGGGAGGCACTCTCGGGGCAGGGGGCCACCGCAGCCCCCTTTAGGTGGCTTCGTACACCTCTTGAACATGGCGCCCGGCCGCTCGGAGAGCGGGGTCTACCCGGGCAGACAGCCTGTCGGCCCCGCGGCCTGGGCAGGCGGAGCGGGTACTCTTGCGCTCGGGGGCTCTGCTCGGCCCGGAGAGTTGGGTGCGGGGCGCCGTCGCCTCGCTGGAACCAGGGGCGTTGTGACGTTCGCACGCGCCTAGCCGCCGCCAGGACAGGCCGGAAAGGTTGAGCTGCATACGGATCTAAGCCGTTGCCCAAACTAACTCTGGCCCGTGTGACCGACACAGCCGCGCACGCGCTTTCCTACGACACTCGACCGCCTGGCTCCCCTCGGCCTGGGAGGCACTCTCGGGGCGGGGGGCACCGCAGCCCCCCCAAAGGTGGCTTCGTACACCTCTTGAACGTTGGGGCCCGGCCGCTCGGAGAGCGGGGTCTACCCGGGCAGACAGCCTGTCGGCCCCGCGGCCTGGACAGGCGGAGTGGGGACAAGCCAAGGCTACCGGCGGGCCTCGGACGGCCAGGGGTGGAAGGGCTCCACCTCAAGGTGGCTTCGTACACCTCTTGAACGTTGGGGCCCGGCCGCTCGGAGAGCGGGGTCTACCCGGGCAGACAGCCTGCTGGCCCCGCGGCCTGGACAGGCGGAGCGGGGAACCTTGCGCTCGGGGGCTCTGCTCGGCCCAGAGAGTGGGGTGCGGGGCGCCGTCGCCTCGCTGGAACCAGGGGCGTCGTGCCATTCGCGCGCGCGCGCCTAGCCGCCGCCAGAACAGGCCGGAAAGGATGAGCTTCATACGGATCTAAGCCGTTGCCCAAACTACCTCTGGCCCCTGTGACCGACACAGCCGTGGCACGCGCTTTCCTACGACACTCGACCGCCGGGCTCCCTCGGCCTGGGAGGCACTCTCGGGGCGGGGGGCACCGCAGCCCCCCCAAAGGTGGCTTCGTACACCTCTTGAACGTGGCGCCCGGCCGCTCGGAGAGCGGGGTCTACCCGGGCAGACAGCCTGTCGGCCCCGCGGCCTGGACAGGCGGAGCGGGGAAAAGCCTAGGCTACCGGCGGGCGGGATCGACCGGGAAGCCGCCGTGGGGGAACACAAGTTGGACGCCTCGCACCGTCGCGGACCACCGTCCTCCGTCTCTCTCCCTCTCTCGGAAGGGAGGCCGCCCGAGGCGCACGGGCCTCGGACGGCCAGGGGTGGAAGGGCTCCACCCCAAGGTGGCTTCGTACACCTCTTGAACGTGGCCGCCCGGCCGCTCGGTGAGAGCGGGGTCTACCCGGGCAGACAGCCCGTCGGCCCCGCGGCCTGGACAGGCAGAGTGGGGAAAAGCCTAGGCTACCGGCGGGCGGGATCGACCGGGTAGCCGCCGTGGGGAACACAACTTGGACGCCTCGCGCCGTCGCGGACCAACGTCCTCCGTCTCTCTCCCTCTCTCGGAAGGGAGGCCGCCCGAGGCGCACGGGCCTCGAACGGCCAGGGGTGGAAGGGATCCACCCCCCGCGGGAAGGGGACGCGCGGCGGCACCCGGACGCGGGAGCGTTGACCCGGGGGTCTTTACTCCGCCGAGGCGTAGCCCGGAGAAGGAGCGAGACCGGCCGGCGGGGGTGGAACACCCCCTCATGCCTCGCTCCTTCTGGGGATAAAGCGCGTCGTCCGCAGGCCGCCGTCCCCTATCCCCGCCCTGGACCGCCCGCATCGGCCGGAGCCCGAGGGGACAGGCGGGGGTCCTTCGCTTTCGGGAAAACCGTCACCAAACGTGGGGCCCGTGCCCCGCTCTCGGCCGCCCTGAGGCGGGAGAGCCCGGATCGTTCTCTCTCTCGGCGTCGGCCCCACCGACGCCGTCGCACGGTGGCCTGGGAAAGGGCTGCACCCCCTGCGCCACGCTTCTCCCCCGGAGTACTCCCCCCGCAGGGGGCTCCGCGGGGTGTCCCGACGCGCAGAGTCGCTCGCCTTCTTCCGCGGGGGACGGGAGGGACGCCCACGCGCGTCCCTTCCCCATCCTCGAGAGCCGTACGCGCCGAGGGTGAACCCGCTCGCCGGGGCGCCGGGGAGCAGGGCCCTTGTGGTCCTTCCCCGGACATGGGCGCGGCGAGGGTCCCCCGGCCGCGACGGCTCTCCCGTTGACCCACTCTCTCGCCTTGGGTGGTGGTGATGGAGGCGGCTGCCTACGCCTCGGCCCGGCATCTCGGAGGGGGGTCGCCCGGGCAGCCAGCCAGCCTGTTGGCCCCGAGGCCTGCACAGGCTGAGTGGGGACACTCGCGCTCTATGACTCTGCTCCCAGGGAGGTGGCAGAGGGGCGGCCGCGGTGCTTTGACTTTGAGCGGTCCCCACTCCTTCTCAGCACATTGAGAAATAGTCACTTTGTCAAAGACCGCACACCGCTCGTTCCCTTATATGCAAAAAAGGTGTTCGTCCTGACGTTTTGCGAGGCCTTAATTTACCGCCGTCGGCGCTATCAGGGGAAACAGGCCCGCTCCTTCCGCCCTCCTGGAACCGTGCCTCGGCCCCGAGGGCCCAGGATTAACCTCATACCGGTTCTCACGACATGCATCGACACTCGGCTCTGCCCCGGCAGCCGCAGCTCCCGCCGGCCCGGCCGGCCGAGTACGCCCCCCTTGGCCGGCGCCTGGAGCGTTTGGACTTTGTCATTTTTCTCAAAGACTCATCTCTGCCAACGACTTCAGCAGGGGCTGCCACCTGCTGTTCCCCGCCAATGGGTGTCCTGACCTGCAACACCGGAGGCTCAGGCAGGGTCAAGAGCTACTGCTGGTAGGTGCACCTCGGGGGCCCTCCGCAGCCGCCCAGGCCACCCCCGCAGCCAGCACACTACTGCCAACAGCCCGCTCCCCATGACCAGCCAGCCCCTCTGCATACATCTGCCGGGGGTGCTTTTTTGACTTCCACCATTTTGGCCTATAGGGGAAAAGCCAGGGGGAAAACCTCCAGAGTCAGGCCGACCTCCTGGAACTCCGGCCCGGCCTGGAGCTACTGGTTTGCCCCCTTCCCGGTTCTCAGGACATGCATCGACACTCGGCTCAGCCCCGGCAGCCGCAGCTCCCGCCGGCCCGGCCAGCCGGGTCCGCCCCCCTGGCCGGCACGCCTGGAGCGTTTGGACTTTGTCATTTTTCTCAAAGACTCATCTCTGCCAACGACTTCAGCAGGTGCTGCCACCTGCTGTTCCCCGCCAATGGGTGTCCTGACCTGCAACACCGGAGGCTCAGGCAGGGTCAAGAGCTACTGCTGGTAGGTGCACCTCGGGGGCCCTCCGCAGCCGCCCAGGCCACCCCCGCAGCCAGCACACTACTGCCAACAGCCCGCTCCCCATGACCAGCCAGCCCCTCTGCATACATCTGCTGGGGGTGCTTTTTTGACTTCCACCATTTTGGCCTATAGGGGAAAAGCCAGGGGGAAAACCTCCAGAGTCAGGCCGACCTCCTGGAACTCCGGCCCGGCCTGGAGCTACTGGTTTGCCCCCTTCCCGGTTCTCAGGACATGCATCGACACTCGGCTCAGCCCCGGCAGCCGCAGCTCCCGCCGGCCCGGCCAGCCGGGTCCGCCCCCCTGGCCGGCACGCCTGGAGCGTTTGGACTTTGTCATTTTTCTCAAAGACTCATCTCTGCCAACGACTTCAGCAGGGGCTGCCACCTGCTGTTCCCCGCCAATGGGTGTCCTGACCTGCAACACCGGAGGCTCAGGCAGGGTCAAGAGCTACTGCTGGTAGGTGCACCTCGGGGGCCCTCCGCAGCCGCCCAGGCCACCCCCGCAGCCAGCACACTACTGCCAACAGCCCGCTCCCCATGACCAGCCAGCCCCTCTGCATACATCTGCCGGGGGTGCTTTTTTGACTTCCCCCATGTTGGCCTATGGGGAAAAGCCAGGGGGAAAACCTCCAGAGTCAGGACGACCTCCTGGAACCCTAGCCCGGCCTGGAGCTACTGGTTTGCCCCCTTCCCGGTTCTCAGGACCTGCATCGACACTCGGCTCTTCCCCAGCCGCCGCAGCTCCCCTCGGCCCGGCCAGCCGTGTCCGCCACCCTGGCCGGCGCCTGGAGCGTTTGGACTTTGTCGTTTTTCTCAAAGACTCATCTCTGCCAACGACTTCAGCAGGGGCTGCCACCTGCTGTTCCCCGCCAATGGGTGTCCTGACCTGCAACACCGGAGGCTCAGGCAGGGTCAAGAGCAACTGCTGGTAGGTGCACCTCGGGGGCCCTCTGCAGCCGCCCAGGCCACCACTGCTGCCAACAGCCCGCTCCCCATCACCAGCCAGCCCCTCTGCATACATCTGCCGGGGGTGCTTTTTTGACTTCCCCCATTTTGGCCTATGGGGAAAAGCCAGGGGGACAATCTCCAGAGTCCTGCCGACCTCATGGAACTCAAGCCCGGCCTGGAGCCACCGGTCTGTCCCCTTCCCGGTTCTCAGGGATTTTTGGACTTGTGATTTCCGTGATTCGTCTCTTCAAACTTTGTTGGACTACAATGGGGGGCGACCGGCGGTCCGTGCCCAGCCTCCAGGGTGTCCTGCCCTGCAACACCAGAGGCTCGGGCAGGGTCTTGACCGACTACTGTTGGGCGCTCCCAGGGGGCCCCTCCACACCCCCAGGCCCACCTCCAGGGCCTCCCTCCCGGCCCCTGGAGCAGCCAGCGCCCCCTCGCCGTCAACGCTCTCTCCCCGTAGGGACTCTGAAACTTTTCTGACCGTGCAAGCTTCGTCAAACGGCAAGGGGGCAACCGGCGTTCTGTGCCCGGCCTCCTGGGGTCCTGCCCGGGCACATCGGAGGCTCAGCCTGGCAGGTGCACTCAGGGGGCCCTCCGCAGACGCCCATGCACACCTCTGCAGCCAGCACACTGCTGCCAACAGCCCGCTCCCCATCACCAGCCAGCCCCTCTGCATACTATATCTGGCGGGGGTGCTTTTTTGACTTCCCCCATTTTGGCCAATGGGAAAATGTCAAGGGGAAAACCTCCGGAGTCAGGCCCACCTCCTGGAACTCCATCCCGGCCTGGAGCTACTAGTTTGTCCCCTTTCCGGTTCTCAGGACATGCATTGACACTCGGCTCTTCCCCAGCCGCCGCAGCTCCCGCCGGCCCGTCCAGCCGGGTCCGCACCCCTGGCCGGCGCCTGGAGCGTTTGGACTTTGTCGTTTTTCCTCAAAGACTCATCTCTGCCAACTGCCCTGGGCTTCAGCAGTGGCTGCCGCGGGCTGTGCACGGCCTCCTGGGGGGTCCCGCCTGCCCGCGCAGGCATCTAGGACAGGGTTCTCAGCAAGGGCTTGGAGGCGCTCTCAGGGGGGCCTCCGCAGGCCCCCAAGGTGGCTTCGTACACCTCTCGAACGTGGCGCCCGGCCGCTCGGAGAGCGGGGTCTGCCCGGGCAGCCAGCCAGCCTGTCGGCCCCGCGGCCTGCACAGGCGGAGTGGGGACCCTCGCGCTCGATGACTCTGCTCCCGGGGAGGTGGCAGAGGGGCGGCCGCGGTGCTTTGACTTTGAGCGGTCCCCACTCCTCAGCACATTGAGAAATAGTCACTTTGTCAAGGACCGCACACCGCTCGTTCCCTTATATGCAAAAAAGGTGTTCGTCCTGACGTTTTGCGAGGCCTTATTTTACCGCCGTCGGCGCTATCAGGGGAAACGGGCCCGCTCCTTCCGCCCTCCTGGAACCGCGCCTCGGCCCGGAGCGACCAGGATCACCCTCATACCGGTTCTCACGACATACATTGACACTCGGCTCAGCCCCGGCAGCCGCAGCTCCCGCTGGCCCAGCCAGCCGGGTCCGCCACCCTGGCCGGCACGCCTGGAGCGTTTGGACTTTGTCGTTTTTTCAAAGACTCATCTCTGCCAACGACTTCAGCAGGGGCTGCCACCTGCTGTTCCCCGCCAATGGGTGTCCTGCCCTGCAACACCGGAGGCTCAGGCAGGGTCTTGAGCAACTGCTGGTAGGTGCTCTCAGGGGGCCCCTCCACACCCCCAGGCCCACCTCCAGGGCCTCCCTCCCGGCCCCTGGAGCAGCCAGCACCCCATCACCGTCAGCACTCTCTCCCCGTTGGGACTTTGAAACTTTTCTGACCGTGCAAGCTTCGTCAAACGGCAAGGGGCAACCGGCGTTCTGTGCCCGGCCTCCTGGGGTCCTGCCCGGGCACATCGGAGGCTCAGCCTGGGTTTTCAGCCACCACGGGCAGGTGCACTCAGGGGGCCCTCCGCAGCCGCCCATGCACACCTCTGCAGCCAGCACACTGCTGCCAACAGCCCGCTCCCCATCACCAGCCAGCCCCTCTGCATACATCTGCTGGGGGTGCTTTTTTGACTTCCCCCGTTTTGGCCAATGGGGAAAAGCCAGGGGGAAAACCTCCAGAGTCAGGCCGACCTCCTGGAACTGCCGCCCGGCCTGGAGCCTCCGGTTTGTCCCCTTCCCGGTTCTCAGGACATGCATCGCCACTCGGCTCAGCCCCAGCCGCCGCAGCTCCCGCCGGCCCGGCCAGCCGGGTCCGTCCCCCTGGCCGGCGCCTGGAGGCGTTTGGACTTTGTCATTTTTTTCAAAGACTCATCTCTGCCAACTGCCCTGGGCTTCAGCAGTGGCTGCCGCGGGCTGTGCACGGCCTCCTGGTGGGGTCCCGCCTGCCTGCGCAGGCATCTAGGACAGGGTTCTCAGCAAGGGCTTGGAGGCGCTCTCAGGGGGGCCTCCGCAGGCCCCCAAGGTGGCTTTGTACAACTCTCGAACGTGGCGCCCGGCCGCTCGGAGAGCGGGGTCTCCCCGGGCAGCCAGCCAGCCTGTCGGCCCCGCGGCCTGGACAGGCGGAGTGTGGACACTCGCGCTCGACGACTCTGCTCCCGGGGAGGTGGCAGAGGGGCGGCCGCGGAGCTTTGACTTTGAGCGGTCCCCACTCCAGCACTCTGAGAAATAGTCACTTTGTCAAAGACGGCACACCGCTCGTTCCCTTATATGCAAAAAAGGTGTTCGTCCTGACGTTTTGCGAGGCCTTAATTTACCGCCGTCGGCGCTATCAGGGGAAACAGGCCTGCTCCTTCCGCCCTCCTGGAACCGTGCCTCGGCCCGGAGCGACCAGGATCACCCTCATACCGGTTCTCACGACATACATCGACACTCGGCTCAGCCCCGGCAGCCGCAGCTCCCACCGGCCCAGCCAGCCGGGTCCGCCACCCTGGCCGGCACGCCTGGAGCGTTTGGACTTTGTCATTTTCATGACTTGTCTCCTCAAACTTTGTTCGACCGCAAGGGGGTGTGCCGCGGTCCGTGCCCAGCCTCCAGGGGTTGCCCCCGGCCCCTGGAGCAGCCGGCACCCCCTCGCCCTCAACACTCTCTCCCCGTCGGGACTTTGAAACTTTTTTTCTGACCGTGCAAGCTTCGTCAAAAGGCAAGGGGGCAGGCTGCGGTCTGTGCCCGGCCTCCTGGGGTCCTGCCCGGGGACATCGGAGGCTCAGCCAGGGTGTTGAGCCACCGCTGGCAGGTGCACTCAGGGGGCCCTCCGCAGCCGCCCAGGCCCACCCCTGCAGCCAGCACACGGCTGCCAACAGCCCGCTCTCCATCACCCCCCAGCCCCTCTGCATACATCTGCTGGGGGTGCTTTTTTGACTTCCCCCATTGTGGCCAATGGGACAATGCCAAGGGGAAAACCTCCAGAGTCCTGCCGACCTCCTGGAACTCCAACCCGGCCTGGAGCCACCGGTTTGTCCCCTTCCCGGTTCTCAGGACATGCATTGACACTCGGCTCAGCCCCGGCCGCCGCAGCCCCCGCCGGCCCGGCCAGCCGGGTCCGCCCCCCTGGCCTGCACGCCTGGAGCGTTTGGACTTTGTCATTTTCATGACTTGTCTCCTCAAACTTTGTTCTACTGCAAGGGGGGCTGCCGCAGTCCGTGCCCAGCCTCCAGGGTTTGCCCCCGGCCCCTGGAGCAGCCAGCACCCCCTCGCCGTCAACACTCTCCCCCCGTGGGGACTTTGAAACATTTCTGACCCTGCAAGCTTCGTCAAACGGCAAGGGGGCAAGCGGCGGTCTGTGCCCGGCCTCCTGGGGTCCTGCCCGGGGACATCGGAGGCTCAGCCAGGGTGTTGAGCCACTGCTGGCAGGTGCACTCAGGGGGCCCTCCGCAGCCGCCCAGGCACACCTCTTCAGCCAGCACACTGCTGCCAAGCACCCGCTCCCCATCACCCCCCAGCCCCTCTGCATACATCTGCTGGGGGTGCTTTTTTGACTTCCCCCATTTTGGCCTATGGGGAAAAGCCAGGGGGAAAACCTCCAGAGTCAGGCCGACCTTCTGGAACTCGAGCTCGGCCTGGAGCCGCCGGTTTGTCCCCTTCCCGGTTCTCAGGACCTGCATTGACACTCGGCTCAGCCCCGGCAGCCGCAGCCCCCGCCGGCCCAGCCAGCCGGGTCCGCCCCCCTGGCCGGCACGCCTGGAGCGTTTGGACTTTGTCATTTTCATGGCTTGTCTCCTCAAACTTTGTCCGACTGCAAGGGGGGCTGCCGCAGTCCGTGCCCAGCCTCCAGGGGTTGTCCCCGGCCCCTGGAGCAGCCAGCACCCCCTCGCCGTCAACGCTCTCTCCCCGTTGGGACTTTGAAACTTTTCTGACCGCGCAAGCTTCGTCAAACGGCAAGGGGGGGCAGCCGGCGTTCTGTGCCCGGCCTCCTGGGGTCCTGCCGGGGCACATCGGAGGCTCAGCCAGGGTGTTGAGCCACCGCTGGCAGGTGCACTCAGGGGGCCCTCCGCAGCCGCCCATGCCCACCCCTGCAGCCAGCACACGGCTGCCAACAGCCCGCTCTCCATCACCCCCCAGCCCCTCTGCATACATCTGCTGGGGGTGCTTTTTTGACTTCCCCCATTGTGGCCAATGGGACAATGCCAAGGGGAAAACCTCCAGAGTCCTGCCGACCTCCTGGAACTCCAACCCGGCCTGGAGCCACCGGTTTGTCCCCTTCCCGGTTCTCAGGACCTGCATTGACACTCGGCTCAACCCTGGCAGCCGCAGCTCCCGCCAGCCCGGCCAGCCGGGTCCGCCCCCCTGGCCGGCACGCCTGGAGCGTTTGGACTTTGTCATTTTCATGACTTGTCTCCTCAAACTTTGTTCAACTGCAAGGGGGGCTGCCACGGCTGTTCCCCGCCCCCTGGGTGTCCTTCCCTGCAACACCGGAGGCTCAGGCAGGGTCTTGAGCAACTTCTGTTGGGTGCTCTCAGGGGGCCCCTCCACACCCCCAGTCCCACCTCCAGGGGCTCCCCCCGGCCCCTGGAGCAGCCAGCGCCCCCTCGCCGTCAACACTCTCTCCCCGTTGGGACTTTGAAACTTTTTCTGACCGTGCAAGCTTCATCAAACGGCAAGGGGGCAGGCTGCGGTCCGTGCCCGGCCTCCTGGGTTCCTGCCCGGGCACATCGGAGGCTCAGCCTGGGTTTTCAGCCACCACTGGTAGGTGCGCTTTGGGGGCCCTCCGCAGCCGCCCCGGGCCACCCCTGCAGCCAGCACACTGCTGCCAACAGCCCGCTCTCCATCACCAGCCAGCCCCTCTGCACACATCTGCCGGGGGTGCTTTTTTGAGAAATACTGTCACTTTGTCAAAGACCGCACACCGCTCGTTCCCTTATACCCCGACAAGGTGTTCGTGGTGACGTTTTGCGAGGCCTTATTTTACCGCCGTCGGCGCTATCAGGGGAGACAGGCCCGCTCCTTCCGCCCTCCTGGAACCGTGCCTCGGCCCGGAGCGGCCAGGAATACCCTCATACCGGTTCTCAGGACATGCATTGACACTCGGCTCAGCCCCGGCAGCCGCAGCCCACGCCGGCCCGGCCAGCCGGGTACGCCCCCCTGCCCGGCGCCTGGAGCGTTTGGACTTTGTCGTTTTTTCTCCAAGACTCGCCTCTGGCACATGCCATGGACTTCAGCGGGGGCTGCTCCCCGCCTCCTGGGTGTCCTGCCCGGGCACATCGGAGGCTCAGCCTGGGTCTCGGGCCCCTACTGGTAGGTGCACTTTGGGGGCCCTCCGCAGCCGCCCAGGCCCACTCCTGCAGCCACCACACAGCTGCCAACAGCCCGCTCTCCATCACCCCCCAGCCCATTGCATACATCTGCTGGGGGTGCTTTTTTGCCTCCCCCCGTTTTGGCCTATGGGGAAAAGCCAGGGGGAAAACCTCCAGAGTCAGGCCGACCTTCTGGAACTCCAGCTCGGACTGGAGCCACCGGTTTGTCCCCTTCCCGGTTCTCAGGAGATGCATCGACACTCGGCTCAGCCCCGGCAGCCGCAGCACCCGCCGGCCAGGCCAGCCACGTCCGCCCCCCTGGCCGGCGCCTGGAGCGTTTGGACTTTGTCGTTTTTTTCCCCAAGACTCGCCTCTGCCAACTGCCAAGGACTTCAGCAGGGGCTGCCACGGCTGTTCCCCGCCTCCTGGGGTTCATGCCCGGGCACACCGGAGGCTCAGGCAGGGTCTTGAGCAACTGCTGTTGGGTGCTCTCAGGGGGCCCCTCCACACCCCGAAGGCCGACCTCCAGGGGCTCCAGCCCGGCCCCAGGGGCAGCCAGCACCCCTTCGCCGTCAACACTCTCCCCCCGTTGGGACTTTGAAACTTTTCTGACCGTGCGAGCTTCATCGGACGGGAAGGGGGCGACCTGCGGGCTCTGCCCGGCCTCCCGGGGTCCCTGCCCGGGCCCCGTGGGAGGTACAGGCAGGGTTTCTCACCGACTACCCGTAGGCACTCTCAGGGGGCCCTCCGCGCCCTCAGGCCGCCCTCCCCGGGCTTCCCCCGGGTCCGCGGAGCAGCCCGCCACCCCTCGCCGCACTGTCTCTCGCCCCCGTCGGGACTTTGAAACTTTTCCCCCCCGTGCAAACCTCACCGGGGGGGCAGAGGGAGAGACCCGCGGGCCGTGCCCGGCCTCCCGGGACTCCCTCCGGGCAGCGCGGGCGGCTCGGACGGGGTTTTCAGCGAGTGCTGGGGGGGGTGTCTTCGGGGGCCCCCCGCGGGCCCCCCGGGGCACCCGCGCGGGGTGGCCCCTGCTGCCAGGCACCCACTCCCTATCGACCATCCAGCCCCCCTACATACATCTGGCGGGGGTGCTTTTTTGAGTTCCCCCATTTTGGCAACTTGGCACCTCCTATGGGGAAACCGGCAAAATCATGCCGACCTCCTGGAACTCCGGCTCGGCCTGGAGCCGCCGGTTTGTCCCCTTCCCGGTTCTCAGGCATTTTCGGACTTTGTCATTTTTTCAGCACTCTGTCAATGCGGCCAGCGGGAGCTGCCGCGGTCTGTGCCCAGGCACCAGGCACTAAAAACGGACACCGTCGGAGGGTCAGGGGGTGTCTTGGCCAGATACTGAAAAACACTCAGGGGGTGCCCAGGCACCAGGCGCTCCAAACGGACACAGTCGGAGGGTCAGGGGGTGTCTCGGCCAGATACTGAAAAACACTCAGGGGCGCCCGGAGGCTGCACAGGGCCACCCCAGGCCGCTCCCCCGGGCACCCGGGCGGCCATATTGGCGGCTGAGACCCCCTCTTCAGCGAACGCCAGGGGGCGCTCAGGGGCACACGGGGGCTGCTCCACTCGCCCCAGGGCGGCCCCCGCGGGTACCCGGGCGGCCATATTGGCGGCTGGGACCCCCTCTTGAGCAAACGCCAGGGGGGCGCTCAGGGACGCACGGGGGCTGCTCCACTCGCCCCAGGCCGGCCTCCCTGGGTACCCGGGCGGGCACATTAGCGGCTGAGACCCCCTCTCCACCAGAGACCGGGGGGCGCTCGGGGACACACGGGGGCTGCTCCACTCGCCCCAGGCCGGACTCCCTGGGTACCCAGGCGGGCACATTAGCGGCTGAGACCCCCTCTCCACCAAAGACCGGGGGGCGCTCGGGGACACACGGGGGCTGCTCCACTCGCCCCAGGCCGGCCTCCCTGAGGCGGGCACATTAGCGGCTGAGACCCCCTCTCCACCAAAGACCGGGGGACGCTCAGGGACACACGGGGGCTGCTCCACTCGCCCCAGGCCGGCCTCCCTAGGTACCCGGGCGGGCACACTAGCGGCTGAGACCCCCTCTCGACCAAAGACCGGGGGACGCTCAGGGACACCCGGGGGCTGCTCCACTCGCCCCAGGCCGGCCTCCCTGAGGCGGGCACATTAGCGGCTGAGACCCCCTCTCCACCAAAGACCGGGGGACGCTCAGGGACACACGGGGGCTGCTCCACTCGCCCCAGGCCGGACTCCCTGAGGCGGGCACATTAGCGGCTGAGACCCCCTCTCGACCAAAGACCGGGGGACGCTCAGGGACACACGGGGGCCGCTCCACTCACCCCCAGGCCGACCTCCAGGGCCTCCCTCCCGGCCCCTGGAGCAGCCAGCGCCCCCTCGCCGTCAACACTCTCTCCCCGTTGGGACTTTGAAACTTTTCTGACCGTGCAAGCTTCATCGGACGGCAAAGCGGGCAAGCTGCGGTCCGTGCCCGGCCTCCTGGGCATCCTGCCCGGGGCACATCGGAGGCTCAGCCAGGGTCTTGAGCCACTGCTGGCAGGTGCACTTTGGGGGCCCTCCGCAGCCGCCCCGGGCCACCCCTGCAGCCAGCACACTGCTGCCAACAGCCCGCCGCTCTCCGTCACCAGCCAGCCCCTCTGCACACATCTGCCGGGGGTGCTTTTTTTGAGAAATAGTGTCACTTTGTCAAAGACCGCACACCGCTCGTTCCCTTATACCCCGACAAGGTGTTCGTGCTGACGTTTTGCGAGGCCTTATTTTACCGCCGTCGGCGCTATCAGGGGAAACGGGCCCGCTCCTTCCGCCCTCCTGGAACCCTGGCTCGGCCCAGAGCGACCAGGATTACCCTCATACCGGTTCTCGCCACCTGCATCGACACTCGGCTCTGCCCCGGCCGCCGCAGCTCTCGCCGGCCCGGCCGGGTCCGCACCCCTGGCCGGCACGCCTGGAGCGTTTGGACTTTGTCGTTTTTTTCTCCAAGAGTCGCCTCTGGCACATGCCATGGACTTCAGCAGGGGCTGCTCCCCGCCCCCTGGGTGTCCTGCCCGGGCACATCGGAGGCTCAGCCTGGGTCTTCAGCCCCTACTGGTAGGTGCACTCAGGGGGCCCTCCGCAGCCGCCCGGGGCCCACCCCTGCAGCCAGCACACGGCTGCCAGCAGCCACCACACAGCTGCCAACAGCCCACTATCCATCACCCACCAGCCCCTCTGCATACATCTGCTGGGGGTGCTTTTTTGACTTCCCCCCTTTTGGCCTATGGGGAAATGCCAAGGGGAAAACCTCCAGAGTCATGCCGACCTCCTGGAACTCCAGCCCGGCCTCGAGCCACCGGTTTGTCCCCTTCCCGGTTCTCAGGACATGCATAGGCACTCGGCTCAGCCCCGGCAGCCGCAG
>NW_027102338.1:0-45362 GCF_035609145.1 Eleutherodactylus coqui | reverse complement strand
CAAACCCTTGAAGAGGTGACAAATTTAGGGAATTATGTACTTTAAGGGGTTGACCAGGGTTGTGTACAAACCCTCGAAACAACAGCATTTTAAGTGTACTGGCCCTTTAAGAGGTGGACCTGGGAAGCTTACGGACCTTTAAAATTGGCAATACTTTAAGGTGACTGGCCTATGAAGAGGATGATCATGGAAGTGGACAGTCCTTAAAGATGCATTATTGTGTGTGGGTGGCCTTCTAAGAGACAACCCTGGGAATGGACAGACCTTTGGAAATGTCAATGTGGCTTATGAAGTGGAAAGCTACTTCAACATGTGACATGTTTTGCGGACTGGCCCTTTAAGAGGCAGACCCTAGAAGTGGACAAACCCTTGAAGAGGTGACAAATTTAGGGAATTATGTCCTTTAAGAGGTTGACCAGGGTTGTGTACAAACCCTCGAAACAACAGCATTTTAAGTGTACTGGCCCTTTAAGAGGTGGACCTGGGAAGCTTACGGACCTTTAAAATTGGCAATACTTTAAGGTGACTGGCCTATGAAGAGGATGACCATGGAAGTGGACAGTCCTTAAAGATGCATTATTGTGTGTGGGTGGCCTTCTAAGAGACAACCCTGGGAATGGACAGACCTTTGGAAATGTTAATGTGACTTATGAAGTGGAAATCCACTTGAACATGTGACATGTTTTGATGACTGGCCCTTTAAGAGGCAGACCCTAGAAGTGGACAAACCCTTGAAGAGGTGACAAATTTAGGGAATTATGTACTTTAAGGGGTTGACCAGGGTTGTGTACAAACCCTCGAAACAACAGAATTTTAAGTGTACTGGCCCTTTAAGAGGTGGACCTGGGAAGCTTACGGACCTTTAAAATTGGCAATACTTTAAGGTGATTGGCCTATGAAGAGGATGATCATGGAAGTGGACAGTCCTTAAAGATGCATTATTGTGTGTGGGTGGCCTTCTAAGAGAAAACCCTGGGAATGGACAGACCTTTGGAAATGTCAATGTGGCTTATGAAGTGGAAAGCTACTTCAACATGTGACATGTTTTGCGGACTGGCCCTTTAAGAGGCAGACCCTAGAAGTGGACAAACCCTTGAAGAGGTGACAAATTTAGGGAATTATGTACTTTAAGAGGTTGACCAGGGTTGTGTACAAACCCTCGAAACAACAGCATTTTAAGTGTACTGGCCCTTTAAGAGGTGGACCTGGGAAGCTTACGGACCTTTAAAATTGGCAATACTTTAAGGTGACTGGCCTATGAAGAGGATGACCATGGAAGTGGACAGTCCTTAAAGATGCATTATTGTGTGTGGGTGGCCTTCTAAGACACATCCCTGGGAATGGACAGACTTTTGGAAATGTCAATGTGGCTTATGAAGTGGAAATCCACTTGAACATGTGACATGTTTTGATGACTGGCCCTTTAAGAGGCAGACCCTAGATATGGACAAACCCTTGAAGAGGTGACAAATTTAGGGAATTATGTCCTTTAAGAGGTTGACCAGGGTTGTGTACAAACCCTCGAAACAACAGCATTTTAAGTGTACTGGCCCTTTAAGAGGCTGACCTGGGAAGCTTACAGACCTTTAAAATTGGCAATACTTTAAGGTGACTGGCCTATGAAGAGGATGACCATGGAAGTGGACAGTCCTTAAAGATGCATTATTGTGTGTGGGTGGTCTTCTAAGAGGCAACCCTGGGAATGGACAGACCTTTGGAAATGTCAATGTGGCTTATGAAGTGGAAAGCCACTTGAACATGTGACATGTTTTGCGGACTGGCCCTTTAAGAGGCAGACCCTAGAAGTGGACAAACCCTTGAAGAGGTGACAAATTTAGGGAATTATGTCCTTTAAGAGGTTGACCAGGGTTGTGTACAAACCCTCGAAACAACAGCATTTTAAGTGTACTGGCCCTTTAAGAGGCTGACCTGGGAAGCTTACAGACCTTTAAAATTGGCAATACTTTAAGGTGACTGGCCTATGAAGAGGATGACCATGGAAGTGGACAGTCCTTAAAGATGCATTATTGTGTGTGGGTGGCCTTCTAAGAGACAACCCTGGGAATGGACAGACCTTTGGAAATGTCAATGTGGCTTATGAAGTGGAAAGCCACTTGAACATGTGACATGTTTTGCGGACTGGCCCTTTAAGAGGCAGACCCTAGAAGTGGACAAACCCTTGAAGAGGTGACAAATTTAGGGAATTATGTCCTTTAAGAGGTTGACCAGGGTTGTGTACAAACCCTCGAAACAACAGCATTTTAAGTGTACTGGCCCTTTAAGAGGTGGACCTGGGAAGCTTACGGACCTTTAAAATTGGCAATACTTTAAGGTGACTGGCCTATGAAGAGGATGATCATGGAAGTGGACAGTCCTTAAAGATGCATTATTGTGTGTGGGTGGCCTTCTAAGAGACAACCCTGGGAATGGACAGACCTTTGGAAATGTCAATGTGGCTTATGAAGTGGAAAGCTACTTCAACATGTGACATGTTTTGCGGACTGGCCCTTTAAGAGGCAGACCCTAGAAGTGGACAAACCCTTGAAGAGGTGACAAATTTAGGGAATTATGTACTTTAAGAGGTTGACCAGGGTTGTGTACAAACCCTCGAAACAACAGCATTTTAAGTGTACTGGCCCTTTAAGAGGTGGACCTGGGAAGCTTACGGACCTTTAAAATTGGCAATACTTTAAGGTGACTGGCCTATGAAGAGGATGACCATGGAAGTGGACAGTCCTTAAAGATGCATTATTGTGTGTGGGTGGCCTTCTAAGAGACAACCCTGGGAATGGACAGACCTTTGGAAATGTCAATGTGGCTTATGAAGTGGAAAGCCACTTGAACATGTGACATGTTTTGCGGACTGGCCCTTTAAGAGGCAGACCCTAGAAGTGGACAAACCCTTGAAGAGGTGACAAATTTAGGGAATTATGTACTTTAAGGGGTTGACCAGGGTTGTGTACAAACCCTCGAAACAACAGCATTTTAAGTGTACTGGCCCTTTAAGAGGTGGACCTGGGAAGCTTACGGACCTTTAAAATTGGCAATACTTTAAGGTGACTGGCCTATGAAGAGGATGATCATGGAAGTGGACAGTCCTTAAAGATGCATTATTGTGTGTGGGTGGCCTTCTAAGAGACAACCCTGGGAATGGACAGACCTTTGGAAATGTCAATGTGGCTTATGAAGTGGAAAGCTACTTCAACATGTGACATGTTTTGCGGACTGGCCCTTTAAGAGGCAGACCCTAGAAGTGGACAAACCCTTGAAGAGGTGACAAATTTAGGGAATTATGTCCTTTAAGAGGTTGACCAGGGTTGTGTACAAACCCTCGAAACAACAGCATTTTAAGTGTACTGGCCCTTTAAGAGGTGGACCTGGGAAGCTTACGGACCTTTAAAATTGGCAATACTTTAAGGTGACTGGCCTATGAAGAGGATGACCATGGAAGTGGACAGTCCTTAAAGATGCATTATTGTGTGTGGGTGGCCTTCTAAGAGACAACCCTGGGAATGGACAGACCTTTGGAAATGTTAATGTGACTTATGAAGTGGAAATCCACTTGAACATGTGACATGTTTTGATGACTGGCCCTTTAAGAGGCAGACCCTAGAAGTGGACAAACCCTTGAAGAGGTGACAAATTTAGGGAATTATGTACTTTAAGGGGTTGACCAGGGTTGTGTACAAACCCTCGAAACAACAGAATTTTAAGTGTACTGGCCCTTTAAGAGGTGGACCTGGGAAGCTTACGGACCTTTAAAATTGGCAATACTTTAAGGTGATTGGCCTATGAAGAGGATGATCATGGAAGTGGACAGTCCTTAAAGATGCATTATTGTGTGTGGGTGGCCTTCTAAGAGAAAACCCTGGGAATGGACAGACCTTTGGAAATGTCAATGTGGCTTATGAAGTGGAAAGCTACTTCAACATGTGACATGTTTTGCGGACTGGCCCTTTAAGAGGCAGACCCTAGAAGTGGACAAACCCTTGAAGAGGTGACAAATTTAGGGAATTATGTACTTTAAGAGGTTGACCAGGGTTGTGTACAAACCCTCGAAACAACAGCATTTTAAGTGTACTGGCCCTTTAAGAGGTGGACCTGGGAAGCTTACGGACCTTTAAAATTGGCAATACTTTAAGGTGACTGGCCTATGAAGAGGATGACCATGGAAGTGGACAGTCCTTAAAGATGCATTATTGTGTGTGGGTGGCCTTCTAAGACACATCCCTGGGAATGGACAGACTTTTGGAAATGTCAATGTGGCTTATGAAGTGGAAATCCACTTGAACATGTGACATGTTTTGATGACTGGCCCTTTAAGAGGCAGACCCTAGATATGGACAAACCCTTGAAGAGGTGACAAATTTAGGGAATTATGTCCTTTAAGAGGTTGACCAGGGTTGTGTACAAACCCTCGAAACAACAGCATTTTAAGTGTACTGGCCCTTTAAGAGGCTGACCTGGGAAGCTTACAGACCTTTAAAATTGGCAATACTTTAAGGTGACTGGCCTATGAAGAGGATGACCATGGAAGTGGACAGTCCTTAAAGATGCATTATTGTGTGTGGGTGGTCTTCTAAGAGGCAACCCTGGGAATGGACAGACCTTTGGAAATGTCAATGTGGCTTATGAAGTGGAAAGCCACTTGAACATGTGACATGTTTTGCGGACTGGCCCTTTAAGAGGCAGACCCTAGAAGTGGACAAACCCTTGAAGAGGTGACAAATTTAGGGAATTATGTCCTTTAAGAGGTTGACCAGGGTTGTGTACAAACCCTCGAAACAACAGCATTTTAAGTGTACTGGCCCTTTAAGAGGTGGACCTGGGAAGCTTACGGACCTTTAAAATTGGCAATACTTTAAGGTGACTGGCCTATGAAGAGGATGATCATGGAAGTGGACAGTCCTTAAAGATGCATTATTGTGTGTGGGTGGCCTTCTAAGAGACAACCCTGGGAATGGACAGACCTTTGGAAATGTCAATGTGGCTTATGAAGTGGAAAGCTACTTCAACATGTGACATGTTTTGCGGACTGGCCCTTTAAGAGGCAGACCCTAGAAGTGGACAAACCCTTGGAGAGGTGACAAATTTAGGGAATTATGTACTTTAAGAGGTTGACCAGGGTTGTGTACAAACCCTCGAAACAACAGCATTTTAAGTGTACTGGCCCTTTAAGAGGTGGACCTGGGAAGCTTACGGACCTTTAAAATTGGCAATACTTTAAGGTGACTGGCCTATGAAGAGGATGATCATGGAAGTGGACAGTCCTTAAAGATGCATTATTGTGTGTGGGTGGCCTTCTAAGAGACAACCCTGGGAATGGACAGACCTTTGGAAATGTCAATGTGGCTTATGAAGTGGAAAGCTACTTCAACATGTGACATGTTTTGCGGACTGGCCCTTTAAGAGGCAGAATCTAGAAGTGGACAAACCCTTGAAGAGGTGACAAATTTAGGGAATTATGTCCTTTAAGAGGTTGACCAGGGTTGTGTACAAACCCTCGAAACAACAGCATTTTAAGTGTACTGGCCCTTTAAGAGGTGGACCTGGGAAGCTTACGGACCTTTAAAATTGGCAATACTTTAAGGTGACTGGCCTATGAAGAGGATGATCATGGAAGTGGACAGTCCTTAAAGATGCATTATTGTGTGTGGGTGGCCTTCTAAGAGACAACCCTGGGAATGGACAGACCTTTGGAAATGTCAATGTGGCTTATGAAGTGGAAAGCCACTTGAACATGTGACATGTTTTGCGGACTGGCCCTTTAAGAGGCAGACCCTAGAAGTGGACAAACCCTTGAAGAGGTGACAAATTTAGGGAATTATGTCCTTTAAGAGGTTGACCAGGGTTGTGTACAAACCCTCGAAACAACAGCATTTTAAGTGTACTGGCCCTTTAAGAGGTGGACCTGGGAAGCTTACGGACCTTTAAAATTGGCAATACTTTAAGGTGACTGGCCTATGAAGAGGAAGACCATGGAAGTGGACAGTCCTTAAAGATGCATTATTGTGTGTGGGTGGCCTTCTAAGACACATCCCTGGGAATGGACAGACTTTTGGAAATGTCAATGTGGCTTATGAAGTGGAAATCCACTTGAACATGTGACATGTTTTGATGACTGGCCCTTTAAGAGGCAGACCCTAGATATGGACAAACCCTTGAAGAGGTGACAAATTTAGGGAATTATGTCCTTTAAGAGGTTGACCAGGGTTGTGTACAAACCCTCGAAACAACAGCATTTTAAGTGTACTGGCCCTTTAAGAGGCTGACCTGGGAAGCTTACAGACCTTTAAAATTGGCAATACTTTAAGGTGACTGGCCTATGAAGAGGATGACCATGGAAGTGGACAGTCCTTAAAGATGCATTATTGTGTGTGGGTGGTCTTCTAAGAGGCAACCCTGGGAATGGACAGACCTTTGGAAATGTCAATGTGGCTTATGAAGTGGAAAGCCACTTGAACATGTGACATGTTTTGCGGACTGGCCCTTTAAGAGGCAGACCCTAGAAGTGGACAAACCCTTGAAGAGGTGACAAATTTAGGGAATTATGTCCTTTAAGAGGTTGACCAGGGTTGTGTACAAACCCTCGAAACAACAGCATTTTAAGTGTACTGGCCCTTTAAGAGGCTGACCTGGGAAGCTTACAGACCTTTAAAATTGGCAATACTTTAAGGTGACTGGCCTATGAAGAGGATGACCATGGAAGTGGACAGTCCTTAAAGATGCATTATTGTGTGTGGGTGGCCTTCTAAGAGACAACCCTGGGAATGGACAGACCTTTGGAAATGTCAATGTGGCTTATGAAGTGGAAAGCCACTTGAACATGTGACATGTTTTGCGGACTGGCCCTTTAAGAGGCAGACCCTAGAAGTGGACAAACCCTTGAAGAGGTGACAAATTTAGGGAATTATGTCCTTTAAGAGGTTGACCAGGGTTGTGTACAAACCCTCGAAACAACAGCATTTTAAGTGTACTGGCCCTTTAAGAGGTGGACCTGGGAAGCTTACGGACCTTTAAAATTGGCAATACTTTAAGGTGACTGGCCTATGAAGAGGATGATCATGGAAGTGGACAGTCCTTAAAGATGCATTATTGTGTGTGGGTGGCCTTCTAAGAGACAACCCTGGGAATGGACAGACCTTTGGAAATGTCAATGTGGCTTATGAAGTGGAAAGCTACTTCAACATGTGACATGTTTTGCGGACTGGCCCTTTAAGAGGCAGAATCTAGAAGTGGACAAACCCTTGAAGAGGTGACAAATTTAGGGAATTATGTCCTTTAAGAGGTTGACCAGGGTTGTGTACAAACCCTCGAAACAACAGCATTTTAAGTGTACTGGCCCTTTAAGAGGTGGACCTGGGAAGCTTACGGACCTTTAAAATTGGCAATACTTTAAGGTGACTGGCCTATGAAGAGGATGATCATGGAAGTGGACAGTCCTTAAAGATGCATTATTGTGTGTGGGTGGCCTTCTAAGAGACAACCCTGGGAATGGACAGACCTTTGGAAATGTCAATGTGGCTTATGAAGTGGAAAGCTACTTCAACATGTGACATGTTTTGCGGTCTGGCCCTTTAAGAGGCAGACCCTAGAAGTGGACAAACCCTTGAAGAGGTGACAAATTTAGGGAATTATGTACTTTAAGAGGTTGACCAGGGTTGTGTACAAACCCTCGAAACAACAGCATTTTAAGTGTACTGGCCCTTTAAGAGGTGGACCTGGGAAGCTTACGGACCTTTAAAATTGGCAATACTTTAAGGTGACTGGCCTATGAAGAGGATGACCATGGAAGTGGACAGTCCTTAAAGATGCATTATTGTGTGTGGGTGGCCTTCTAAGAGACATCCCTGGGAATGGACAGACCTTTGGAAATGTCAATGTGGCTTATGAAGTGGAAATCCACTTGAACATGTGACATGTTTTGATGACTGGCCCTTTAAGAGGCAGACCCTAGATATGGACAAACCCTTGAAGAGGTGACAAATTTAGGGAATTATGTCCTTTAAGAGGTTGACCAGGGTTGTGTACAAACCCTCGAAACAACAGCATTTTAAGTGTACTGGCCCTTTAAGAGGCTGACCTGGGAAGCTTACAGACCTTTAAAATTGGCAATACTTTAAGGTGACTGGCCTATGAAGAGGATGACCATGGAAGTGGACAGTCCTTAAAGATGCATTATTGTGTGTGGGTGGCCTTCTAAGAGACAACCCTGGGAATGGACAGACCTTTGGAAATGTCAATGTGGCTTATGAAGTGGAAAGCCACTTGAACATGTGACATGTTTTGCGGACTGGCCCTTTAAGAGGCAGACCCTAGAAGTGGACAAACCCTTGAAGAGGTGACAAATTTAGGGAATTATGTCCTTTAAGAGGTTGACCAGGGTTGTGTACAAACCCTCGAAACAACAGCATTTTAAGTGTACTGGCCCTTTAAGAGGTGGACCTGGGAAGCTTACGGACCTTTAAAATTGGCAGTACTTTAAGGTGACTGGCCTATGAAGAGGATGATCATGGAAGTGGACAGTCCTTAAAGATGCATTATTGTGTGTGGGTGGCCTTCTAAGAGACAACCCTGGGAATGGACAGACCTTTGGAAATGTCAATGTGGCTTATGAAGTGGAAAGCTACTTCAACATGTGACATGTTTTGCGGACTGGCCCTTTAAGAGGCAGACCCTAGAAGTGGACAAACCCTTGAAGAGGTGACAAATTTAGGGAATTATGTACTTTAAGAGGTTGACCAGGGTTGTGTACAAACCCTCGAAACAACAGCATTTTAAGTGTACTGGCCCTTTAAGAGGTGGACCTGGGAAGCTTACGGACCTTTAAAATTGGCAATACTTTAAGGTGACTGGCCTATGAAGAGGATGACCATGGAAGTGGACAGTCCTTAAAGATGCATTATTGTGTGTGGGTGGCCTTCTAAGAGACATCCCTGGGAATGGACAGACCTTTGGAAATGTCAATGTGGCTTATGAAGTGGAAATCCACTTGAACATGTGACATGTTTTGATGACTGGCCCTTTAAGAGGCAGACCCTAGATATGGACAAACCCTTGAAGAGGTGACAAATTTAGGGAATTATGTCCTTTAAGAGGTTGACCAGGGTTGTGTACAAACCCTCGAAACAACAGCATTTTAAGTGTACTGGCCCTTTAAGAGGCTGACCTGGGAAGCTTACGGACCTTTAAAATTGGCAATACTTTAAGGTGACTGGCCTATGAAGAGGATGACCATGGAAGTGGACAGTCCTTAAAGATGCATTATTGTGTGTGGGTGGCCTTCTAAGAGACAACCCTGGGAATGGACAGACCTTTGGAAATGTCAATGTGGCTTATGAAGTGGAAAGCCACTTGAACATGTGACATGTTTTGCGGACTGGCCCTTTAAGAGGCAGACCCTAGAAGTGGACAAACCCTTGAAGAGGTGACAAATTTAGGGAATTATGTCCTTTAAGAGGTTGACCAGGGTTGTGTACAAACCCTCGAAACAACAGCATTTTAAGTGTACTGGCCCTTTAAGAGGTGGACCTGGGAAGCTTACGGACCTTTAAAATTGGCAATACTTTAAGGTGACTGGCCTATGAAGAGGATGATCATGGAAGTGGACAGTCCTTAAAGATGCATTATTGTGTGTGGGTGGCCTTCTAAGAGACAACCCTGGGAATGAACAGACCTTTGGAAATGTCAATGTGGCTTATGAAGTGGAAAGCCACTTGAACATGTGACATGTTTTGCGGACTGGCCCTTTAAGAGGCAGACCCTAGAAGTGGACAAACCCTTGAAGAGGTGACAAATTTAGGGAATTATGTACTTTAAGGGGTTGACCAGGGTTGTGTACAAACCCTCGAAACAACAGCATTTTAAGTGTACTGGCCCTTTAAGAGGTGGACCTGGGAAGCTTACGGACCTTTAAAATTGGCAATACTTTAACGTGACTGGCCTATGAAGAGGATGATCATGGAAGTGGACAGTCCTTAAAGATGCATTATTGTGTGTGGGTGGCCTTCTAAGAGACAACCCTGGGAATGGACAGACCTTTGGAAATGTCAATGTGGCTTATGAAGTGGAAAGCTACTTCAACATGTGACATGTTTTGCGGTCTGGCCCTTTAAGAGGCAGACCCTAGAAGTGGACAAACCCTTGAAGAGGTGACAAATTTAGGGAATTATGTACTTTAAGAGGTTGACCAGGGTTGTGTACAAACCCTCGAAACAACAGCATTTTAAGTGTACTGGCCCTTTAAGAGGTGGACCTGGGAAGCTTACGGACCTTTAAAATTGGCAATACTTTAAGGTGACTGGCCTATGAAGAGGATGACCATGGAAGTGGACAGTCCTTAAAGATGCATTATTGTGTGTGGGTGGCCTTCTAAGAGACATCCCTGGGAATGGACAGACCTTTGGAAATGTCAATGTGGCTTATGAAGTGGAAATCCACTTGAACATGTGACATGTTTTGATGACTGGCCCTTTAAGAGGCAGACCCTAGATATGGACAAACCCTTGAAGAGGTGACAAATTTAGGGAATTATGTCCTTTAAGAGGTTGACCAGGGTTGTGTACAAACCCTCGAAACAACAGCATTTTAAGTGTACTGGCCCTTTAAGAGGCTGACCTGGGAAGCTTACAGACCTTTAAAATTGGCAATACTTTAAGGTGACTGGCCTATGAAGAGGATGACCATGGAAGTGGACAGTCCTTAAAGATGCATTATTGTGTGTGGGTGGCCTTCTAAGAGACAACCCTGGGAATGGACAGACCTTTGGAAATGTCAATGTGGCTTATGAAGTGGAAAGCCACTTGAACATGTGACATGTTTTGCGGACTGGCCCTTTAAGAGGCAGACCCTAGAAGTGGACAAACCCTTGAAGAGGTGACAAATTTAGGGAATTATGTCCTTTAAGAGGTTGACCAGGGTTGTGTACAAACCCTCGAAACAACAGCATTTTAAGTGTACTGGCCCTTTAAGAGGTGGACCTGGGAAGCTTACGGACCTTTAAAATTGGCAATACTTTAAGGTGACTGGCCTATGAAGAGGATGATCATGGAAGTGGACAGTCCTTAAAGATGCATTATTGTGTGTGGGTGGCCTTCTAAGAGACAACCCTGGGAATGGACAGACCTTTGGAAATGTCAATGTGGCTTATGAAGTGGAAAGCTACTTCAACATGTGACATGTTTTGCGGACTGGCCCTTTAAGAGGCAGACCCTAGAAGTGGACAAACCCTTGAAGAGGTGACAAATTTAGGGAATTATGTACTTTAAGAGGTTGACCAGGGTTGTGTACAAACCCTCGAAACAACAGCATTTTAAGTGTACTGGCCCTTTAAGAGGTGTACCTGGGAAGCTTACGGACCTTTAAAATTGGCAATACTTTAAGGTGACTGGCCTATGAAGAGGATGACCATGGAAGTGGACAGTCCTTAAAGATGCATTATTGTGTGTGGGTGGCCTTCTAAGAGACAACCCTGGGAATGGACAGACCTTTGGAAATGTCAATGTGGCTTATGAAGTGGAAAGCCACTTGAACATGTGACATGTTTTGCGGACTGGCCCTTTAAGAGGCAGACCCTAGAAGTGGACAAACCCTTGAAGAGGTGACAAATTTAGGGAATTATGTACTTTAAGGGGTTGACCAGGGTTGTGTACAAACCCTCGAAACAACAGCATTTTAAGTGTACTGGCCCTTTAAGAGGTGGACCTGGGAAGCTTACGGACCTTTAAAATTGGCAATACTTTAAGGTGACTGGCCTATGAAGAGGATGATCATGGAAGTGGACAGTCCTTAAAGATGCATTATTGTGTGTGGGTGGCCTTCTAAGAGACAACCCTGGGAATGGACAGACCTTTGGAAATGTCAATGTGGCTTATGAAGTGGAAAGCTACTTCAACATGTGACATGTTTTGCGGACTGGCCCTTTAAGAGGCAGACCCTAGAAGTGGACAAACCCTTGAAGAGGTGACAAATTTAGGGAATTATGTCCTTTAAGAGGTTGACCAGGGTTGTGTACAAACCCTCGAAACAACAGCATTTTAAGTGTACTGGCCCTTTAAGAGGTGGACCTGGGAAGCTTACGGACCTTTAAAATTGGCAATACTTTAAGGTGACTGGCCTATGAAGAGGATGACCATGGAAGTGGACAGTCCTTAAAGATGCATTATTGTGTGTGGGTGGCCTTCTAAGAGACAACCCTGGGAATGGACAGACCTTTGGAAATGTTAATGTGGCTTATGAAGTGGAAATCCACTTGAACATGTGACATGTTTTGATGACTGGCCCTTTAAGAGGCAGACCCTAGAAGTGGACAAACCCTTGAAGAGGTGACAAATTTAGGGAATTATGTACTTTAAGGGGTTGACCAGGGTTGTGTACAAACCCTCGAAACAACAGAATTTTAAGTGTACTGGCCCTTTAAGAGGTGGACCTGGGAAGCTTACGGACCTTTAAAATTGGCAATACTTTAAGGTGATTGGCCTATGAAGAGGATGATCATGGAAGTGGACAGTCCTTAAAGATGCATTATTGTGTGTGGGTGGCCTTCTAAGAGAAAACCCTGGGAATGGACAGACCTTTGGAAATGTCAATGTGGCTTATGAAGTGGAAAGCTACTTCAACATGTGACATGTTTTGCGGACTGGCCCTTTAAGAGGCAGACCCTAGAAGTGGACAAACCCTTGAAGAGGTGACAAATTTAGGGAATTATGTACTTTAAGAGGTTGACCAGGGTTGTGTACAAACCCTCGAAACAACAGCATTTTAAGTGTACTGGCCCTTTAAGAGGTGGACCTGGGAAGCTTACGGACCTTTAAAATTGGCAATACTTTAAGGTGACTGGCCTATGAAGAGGATGACCATGGAAGTGGACAGTCCTTAAAGATGCATTATTGTGTGTGGGTGGCCTTCTAAGACACATCCCTGGGAATGGACAGACTTTTGGAAATGTCAATGTGGCTTATGAAGTGGAAATCCACTTGAACATGTGACATGTTTTGATGACTGGCCCTTTAAGAGGCAGACCCTAGATATGGACAAACCCTTGAAGAGGTGACAAATTTAGGGAATTATGTCCTTTAAGAGGTTGACCAGGGTTGTGTACAAACCCTCGAAACAACAGCATTTTAAGTGTACTGGCCCTTTAAGAGGCTGACCTGGGAAGCTTACAGACCTTTAAAATTGGCAATACTTTAAGGTGACTGGCCTATGAAGAGGATGACCATGGAAGTGGACAGTCCTTAAAGATGCATTATTGTGTGTGGGTGGTCTTCTAAGAGGCAACCCTGGGAATGGACAGACCTTTGGAAATGTCAATGTGGCTTATGAAGTGGAAAGCCACTTGAACATGTGACATGTTTTGCGGACTGGCCCTTTAAGAGGCAGACCCTAGAAGTGGACAAACCCTTGAAGAGGTGACAAATTTAGGGAATTATGTCCTTTAAGAGGTTGACCAGGGTTGTGTACAAACCCTCGAAACAACAGCATTTTAAGTGTACTGGCCCTTTAAGAGGTGGACCTGGGAAGCTTACGGACCTTTAAAATTGGCAATACTTTAAGGTGACTGGCCTATGAAGAGGATGACCATGGAAGTGGACAGTCCTTAAAGATGCATTATTGTGTGTGGGTGGCCTTCTAAGAGACAACCCTGGGAATGGACAGACCTTTGGAAATGTCAATGTGGCTTATGAAGTGGAAAGCCACTTGAACATGTGACATGTTTTGCGGACTGGCCCTTTAAGAGGCAGACCCTAGAAGTGGACAAACCCTTGAAGAGGTGACAAATTTAGGGAATTATGTCCTTTAAGAGGTTGACCAGGGTTGTGTACAAACCCTCGAAACAACAGCATTTTAAGTGTACTGGCCCTTTAAGAGGTGGACCTGGGAAGCTTACGGACCTTTAAAATTGGCAATACTTTAAGGTGACTGGCCTATGAAGAGGATGATCATGGAAGTGGACAGTCCTTAAAGATGCATTATTGTGTGTGGGTGGCCTTCTAAGAGACAACCCTGGGAATGGACAGACCTTTGGAAATGTCAATGTGGCTTATGAAGTGGAAAGCTACTTCAACATGTGACATGTTTTGCGGACTGGCCCTTTAAGAGGCAGAATCTAGAAGTGGACAAACCCTTGAAGAGGTGACAAATTTAGGGAATTATGTCCTTTAAGAGGTTGACCAGGGTTGTGTACAAACCCTCGAAACAACAGCATTTTAAGTGTACTGGCCCTTTAAGAGGTGGACCTGGGAAGCTTACGGACCTTTAAAATTGGCAATACTTTAAGGTGACTGGCCTATGAAGAGGATGATCATGGAAGTGGACAGTCCTTAAAGATGCATTATTGTGTGTGGGTGGCCTTCTAAGAGACAACCCTGGGAATGGACAGACCTTTGGAAATGTCAATGTGGCTTATGAAGTGGAAAGCTACTTCAACATGTGACATGTTTTGCGGTCTGGCCCTTTAAGAGGCAGACCCTAGAAGTGGACAAACCCTTGAAGAGGTGACAAATTTAGGGAATTATGTACTTTAAGAGGTTGACCAGGGTTGTGTACAAACCCTCGAAACAACAGCATTTTAAGTGTACTGGCCCTTTAAGAGGTGGACCTGGGAAGCTTACGGACCTTTAAAATTGGCAATACTTTAAGGTGACTGGCCTATGAAGAGGATGACCATGGAAGTGGACAGTCCTTAAAGATGCATTATTGTGTGTGGGTGGCCTTCTAAGAGACATCCCTGGGAATGGACAGACCTTTGGAAATGTCAATGTGGCTTATGAAGTGGAAATCCACTTGAACATGTGACATGTTTTGATGACTGGCCCTTTAAGAGGCAGACCCTAGATATGGACAAACCCTTGAAGAGGTGACAAATTTAGGGAATTATGTCCTTTAAGAGGTTGACCAGGGTTGTGTACAAACCCTCGAAACAACAGCATTTTAAGTGTACTGGCCCTTTAAGAGGCTGACCTGGGAAGCTTACAGACCTTTAAAATTGGCAATACTTTAAGGTGACTGGCCTATGAAGAGGATGACCATGGAAGTGGACAGTCCTTAAAGATGCATTATTGTGTGTGGGTGGCCTTCTAAGAGACAACCCTGGGAATGGACAGACCTTTGGAAATGTCAATGTGGCTTATGAAGTGGAAAGCCACTTGAACATGTGACATGTTTTGCGGACTGGCCCTTTAAGAGGCAGACCCTAGAAGTGGACAAACCCTTGAAGAGGTGACAAATTTAGGGAATTATGTCCTTTAAGAGGTTGACCAGGGTTGTGTACAAACCCTCGAAACAACAGCATTTTAAGTGTACTGGCCCTTTAAGAGGTGGACCTGGGAAGCTTACGGACCTTTAAAATTGGCAGTACTTTAAGGTGACTGGCCTATGAAGAGGATGATCATGGAAGTGGACAGTCCTTAAAGATGCATTATTGTGTGTGGGTGGCCTTCTAAGAGACAACCCTGGGAATGGACAGACCTTTGGAAATGTCAATGTGGCTTATGAAGTGGAAAGCTACTTCAACATGTGACATGTTTTGCGGACTGGCCCTTTAAGAGGCAGACCCTAGAAGTGGACAAACCCTTGAAGAGGTGACAAATTTAGGGAATTATGTACTTTAAGAGGTTGACCAGGGTTGTGTACAAACCCTCGAAACAACAGCATTTTAAGTGTACTGGCCCTTTAAGAGGTGGACCTGGGAAGCTTACGGACCTTTAAAATTGGCAATACTTTAAGGTGACTGGCCTATGAAGAGGATGACCATGGAAGTGGACAGTCCTTAAAGATGCATTATTGTGTGTGGGTGGCCTTCTAAGAGACATCCCTGGGAATGGACAGACCTTTGGAAATGTCAATGTGGCTTATGAAGTGGAAATCCACTTGAACATGTGACATGTTTTGATGACTGGCCCTTTAAGAGGCAGACCCTAGATATGGACAAACCCTTGAAGAGGTGACAAATTTAGGGAATTATGTCCTTTAAGAGGTTGACCAGGGTTGTGTACAAACCCTCGAAACAACAGCATTTTAAGTGTACTGGCCCTTTAAGAGGCTGACCTGGGAAGCTTACGGACCTTTAAAATTGGCAATACTTTAAGGTGACTGGCCTATGAAGAGGATGACCATGGAAGTGGACAGTCCTTAAAGATGCATTATTGTGTGTGGGTGGCCTTCTAAGAGACAACCCTGGGAATGGACAGACCTTTGGAAATGTCAATGTGGCTTATGAAGTGGAAAGCCACTTGAACATGTGACATGTTTTGCGGACTGGCCCTTTAAGAGGCAGACCCTAGAAGTGGACAAACCCTTGAAGAGGTGACAAATTTAGGGAATTATGTCCTTTAAGAGGTTGACCAGGGTTGTGTACAAACCCTCGAAACAACAGCATTTTAAGTGTACTGGCCCTTTAAGAGGTGGACCTGGGAAGCTTACGGACCTTTAAAATTGGCAATACTTTAAGGTGACTGGCCTATGAAGAGGATGATCATGGAAGTGGACAGTCCTTAAAGATGCATTATTGTGTGTGGGTGGCCTTCTAAGAGACAACCCTGGGAATGAACAGACCTTTGGAAATGTCAATGTGGCTTATGAAGTGGAAAGCCACTTGAACATGTGACATGTTTTGCGGACTGGCCCTTTAAGAGGCAGACCCTAGAAGTGGACAAACCCTTGAAGAGGTGACAAATTTAGGGAATTATGTACTTTAAGGGGTTGACCAGGGTTGTGTACAAACCCTCGAAACAACAGCATTTTAAGTGTACTGGCCCTTTAAGAGGTGGACCTGGGAAGCTTACGGACCTTTAAAATTGGCAATACTTTAACGTGACTGGCCTATGAAGAGGATGATCATGGAAGTGGACAGTCCTTAAAGATGCATTATTGTGTGTGGGTGGCCTTCTAAGAGACAACCCTGGGAATGGACAGACCTTTGGAAATGTCAATGTGGCTTATGAAGTGGAAAGCTACTTCAACATGTGACATGTTTTGCGGTCTGGCCCTTTAAGAGGCAGACCCTAGAAGTGGACAAACCCTTGAAGAGGTGACAAATTTAGGGAATTATGTACTTTAAGAGGTTGACCAGGGTTGTGTACAAACCCTCGAAACAACAGCATTTTAAGTGTACTGGCCCTTTAAGAGGTGGACCTGGGAAGCTTACGGACCTTTAAAATTGGCAATACTTTAAGGTGACTGGCCTATGAAGAGGATGACCATGGAAGTGGACAGTCCTTAAAGATGCATTATTGTGTGTGGGTGGCCTTCTAAGAGACATCCCTGGGAATGGACAGACCTTTGGAAATGTCAATGTGGCTTATGAAGTGGAAATCCACTTGAACATGTGACATGTTTTGATGACTGGCCCTTTAAGAGGCAGACCCTAGATATGGACAAACCCTTGAAGAGGTGACAAATTTAGGGAATTATGTCCTTTAAGAGGTTGACCAGGGTTGTGTACAAACCCTCGAAACAACAGCATTTTAAGTGTACTGGCCCTTTAAGAGGCTGACCTGGGAAGCTTACAGACCTTTAAAATTGGCAATACTTTAAGGTGACTGGCCTATGAAGAGGATGACCATGGAAGTGGACAGTCCTTAAAGATGCATTATTGTGTGTGGGTGGCCTTCTAAGAGACAACCCTGGGAATGGACAGACCTTTGGAAATGTCAATGTGGCTTATGAAGTGGAAAGCCACTTGAACATGTGACATGTTTTGCGGACTGGCCCTTTAAGAGGCAGACCCTAGAAGTGGACAAACCCTTGAAGAGGTGACAAATTTAGGGAATTATGTCCTTTAAGAGGTTGACCAGGGTTGTGTACAAACCCTCGAAACAACAGCATTTTAAGTGTACTGGCCCTTTAAGAGGTGGACCTGGGAAGCTTACGGACCTTTAAAATTGGCAATACTTTAAGGTGACTGGCCTATGAAGAGGATGATCATGGAAGTGGACAGTCCTTAAAGATGCATTATTGTGTGTGGGTGGCCTTCTAAGAGACAACCCTGGGAATGGACAGACCTTTGGAAATGTCAATGTGGCTTATGAAGTGGAAAGCTACTTCAACATGTGACATGTTTTGCGGACTGGCCCTTTAAGAGGCAGACCCTAGAAGTGGACAAACCCTTGAAGAGGTGACAAATTTAGGGAATTATGTACTTTAAGAGGTTGACCAGGGTTGTGTACAAACCCTCGAAACAACAGCATTTTAAGTGTACTGGCCCTTTAAGAGGTGGACCTGGGAAGCTTACGGACCTTTAAAATTGGCAATACTTTAAGGTGACTGGCCTATGAAGAGGATGACCATGGAAGTGGACAGTCCTTAAAGATGCATTATTGTGTGTGGGTGGCCTTCTAAGAGACAACCCTGGGAATGGACAGACCTTTGGAAATGTCAATGTGGCTTATGAAGTGGAAAGCCACTTGAACATGTGACATGTTTTGCGGACTGGCCCTTTAAGAGGCAGACCCTAGAAGTGGACAAACCCTTGAAGAGGTGACAAATTTAGGGAATTATGTACTTTAAGGGGTTGACCAGGGTTGTGTACAAACCCTCGAAACAACAGCATTTTAAGTGTACTGGCCCTTTAAGAGGTGGACCTGGGAAGCTTACGGACCTTTAAAATTGGCAATACTTTAAGGTGACTGGCCTATGAAGAGGATGATCATGGAAGTGGACAGTCCTTAAAGATGCATTATTGTGTGTGGGTGGCCTTCTAAGAGACAACCCTGGGAATGGACAGACCTTTGGAAATGTCAATGTGGCTTATGAAGTGGAAAGCTACTTCAACATGTGACATGTTTTGCGGACTGGCCCTTTAAGAGGCAGACCCTAGAAGTGGACAAACCCTTGAAGAGGTGACAAATTTAGGGAATTATGTCCTTTAAGAGGTTGACCAGGGTTGTGTACAAACCCTCGAAACAACAGCATTTTAAGTGTACTGGCCCTTTAAGAGGTGGACCTGGGAAGCTTACGGACCTTTAAAATTGGCAATACTTTAAGGTGACTGGCCTATGAAGAGGATGACCATGGAAGTGGACAGTCCTTAAAGATGCATTATTGTGTGTGGGTGGCCTTCTAAGAGACAACCCTGGGAATGGACAGACCTTTGGAAATGTTAATGTGGCTTATGAAGTGGAAATCCACTTGAACATGTGACATGTTTTGATGACTGGCCCTTTAAGAGGCAGACCCTAGAAGTGGACAAACCCTTGAAGAGGTGACAAATTTAGGGAATTATGTACTTTAAGGGGTTGACCAGGGTTGTGTACAAACCCTCGAAACAACAGAATTTTAAGTGTACTGGCCCTTTAAGAGGTGGACCTGGGAAGCTTACGGACCTTTAAAATTGGCAATACTTTAAGGTGATTGGCCTATGAAGAGGATGATCATGGAAGTGGACAGTCCTTAAAGATGCATTATTGTGTGTGGGTGGCCTTCTAAGAGAAAACCCTGGGAATGGACAGACCTTTGGAAATGTCAATGTGGCTTATGAAGTGGAAAGCTACTTCAACATGTGACATGTTTTGCGGACTGGCCCTTTAAGAGGCAGACCCTAGAAGTGGACAAACCCTTGAAGAGGTGACAAATTTAGGGAATTATGTACTTTAAGAGGTTGACCAGGGTTGTGTACAAACCCTCGAAACAACAGCATTTTAAGTGTACTGGCCCTTTAAGAGGTGGACCTGGGAAGCTTACGGACCTTTAAAATTGGCAATACTTTAAGGTGACTGGCCTATGAAGAGGATGACCATGGAAGTGGACAGTCCTTAAAGATGCATTATTGTGTGTGGGTGGCCTTCTAAGACACATCCCTGGGAATGGACAGACTTTTGGAAATGTCAATGTGGCTTATGAAGTGGAAATCCACTTGAACATGTGACATGTTTTGATGACTGGCCCTTTAAGAGGCAGACCCTAGATATGGACAAACCCTTGAAGAGGTGACAAATTTAGGGAATTATGTCCTTTAAGAGGTTGACCAGGGTTGTGTACAAACCCTCGAAACAACAGCATTTTAAGTGTACTGGCCCTTTAAGAGGCTGACCTGGGAAGCTTACAGACCTTTAAAATTGGCAATACTTTAAGGTGACTGGCCTATGAAGAGGATGACCATGGAAGTGGACAGTCCTTAAAGATGCATTATTGTGTGTGGGTGGTCTTCTAAGAGGCAACCCTGGGAATGGACAGACCTTTGGAAATGTCAATGTGGCTTATGAAGTGGAAAGCCACTTGAACATGTGACATGTTTTGCGGACTGGCCCTTTAAGAGGCAGACCCTAGAAGTGGACAAACCCTTGAAGAGGTGACAAATTTAGGGAATTATGTCCTTTAAGAGGTTGACCAGGGTTGTGTACAAACCCTCGAAACAACAGCATTTTAAGTGTACTGGCCCTTTAAGAGGTGGACCTGGGAAGCTTACGGACCTTTAAAATTGGCAATACTTTAAGGTGACTGGCCTATGAAGAGGATGACCATGGAAGTGGACAGTCCTTAAAGATGCATTATTGTGTGTGGGTGGCCTTCTAAGAGACAACCCTGGGAATGGACAGACCTTTGGAAATGTCAATGTGGCTTATGAAGTGGAAAGCTACTTCAACATGTGACATGTTTTGCGGACTGGCCCTTTAAGAGGCAGACCCTAGAAGTGGACAAACCCTTGAAGAGGTGACAAATTTAGGGAATTATGTACTTTAAGAGGTTGACCAGGGTTGTGTACAAACCCTCGAAACAACAGCATTTTAAGTGTACTGGCCCTTTAAGAGGTGGACCTGGGAAGCTTACGGACCTTTAAAATTGGCAATACTTTAAGGTGACTGGCCTATGAAGAGGATGATCATGGAAGTGGACAGTCCTTAAAGATGCATTATTGTGTGTGGGTGGCCTTCTAAGAGACAACCCTGGGAATGGACAGACCTTTGGAAATGTCAATGTGGCTTATGAAGTGGAAAGCTACTTCAACATGTGACATGTTTTGCGGACTGGCCCTTTAAGAGGCAGAATCTAGAAGTGGACAAACCCTTGAAGAGGTGACAAATTTAGGGAATTATGTCCTTTAAGAGGTTGACCAGGGTTGTGTACAAACCCTCGAAACAACAGCATTTTAAGTGTACTGGCCCTTTAAGAGGTGGACCTGGGAAGCTTACGGACCTTTAAAATTGGCAATACTTTAAGGTGACTGGCCTATGAAGAGGATGATCATGGAAGTGGACAGTCCTTAAAGATGCATTATTGTGTGTGGGTGGCCTTCTAAGAGACAACCCTGGGAATGGACAGACCTTTGGAAATGTCAATGTGGCTTATGAAGTGGAAAGCCACTTGAACATGTGACATGTTTTGCGGACTGGCCCTTTAAGAGGCAGACCCTAGAAGTGGACAAACCCTTGAAGAGGTGACAAATTTAGGGAATTATGTCCTTTAAGAGGTTGACCAGGGTTGTGTACAAACCCTCGAAACAACAGCATTTTAAGTGTACTGGCCCTTTAAGAGGTGGACCTGGGAAGCTTACGGACCTTTAAAATTGGCAATACTTTAAGGTGACTGGCCTATGAAGAGGATGACCATGGAAGTGGACAGTCCTTAAAGATGCATTATTGTGTGTGGGTGGCCTTCTAAGAGACATCCCTGGGAATGGACAGACCTTTGGAAATGTCAATGTGGCTTATGAAGTGGAAATCCACTTGAACATGTGACATGTTTTGATGACTGGCCCTTTAAGAGGCAGACCCTAGATATGGACAAACCCTTGAAGAGGTGACAAATTTAGGGAATTATGTCCTTTAAGAGGTTGACCAGGGTTGTGTACAAACCCTCGAAACAACAGCATTTTAAGTGTACTGGCCCTTTAAGAGGCTGACCTGGGAAGCTTACAGACCTTTAAAATTGGCAATACTTTAAGGTGACTGGCCTATGAAGAGGATGACCATGGAAGTGGACAGTCCTTAAAGATGCATTATTGTGTGTGGGTGGCCTTCTAAGAGACAACCCTGGGAATGGACAGACCTTTGGAAATGTCAATGTGGCTTATGAAGTGGAAAGCCACTTGAACATGTGACATGTTTTGCGGACTGGCCCTTTAAGAGGCAGACCCTAGAAGTGGACAAACCCTTGAAGAGGTGACAAATTTAGGGAATTATGTCCTTTAAGAGGTTGACCAGGGTTGTGTACAAACCCTCGAAACAACAGCATTTTAAGTGTACTGGCCCTTTAAGAGGTGGACCTGGGAAGCTTACGGACCTTTAAAATTGGCAATACTTTAAGGTGACTGGCCTATGAAGAGGATGATCATGGAAGTGGACAGTCCTTAAAGATGCATTATTGTGTGTGGGTGGCCTTCTAAGAGACAACCCTGGGAATGGACAGACCTTTGGAAATGTCAATGTGGCTTATGAAGTGGAAAGCTACTTCAACATGTGACATGTTTTGCGGACTGGCCCTTTAAGAGGCAGACCCTAGAAGTGGACAAACCCTTGAAGAGGTGACAAATTTAGGGAATTATGTACTTTAAGAGTTTGACCAGGGTTGTGTACAAACCCTCGAAACAACAGCATTTTAAGTGTACTGGCCCTTTAAGAGGTGGACCTGGGAAGCTTACGGACCTTTAAAATTGGCAATACTTTAAGGTGACTGGCCTATGAAGAGGATGACCATGGAAGTGGACAGTCCTTAAAGATGCATTATTGTGTGTGGGTGGCCTTCTAAGAGACATCCCTGGGAATGGACAGACCTTTGGAAATGTCAATGTGGCTTATGAAGTGGAAATCCACTTGAACATGTGACATGTTTTGATGACTGGCCCTTTAAGAGGCAGACCCTAGATATGGACAAACCCTTGAAGAGGTGACAAATTTAGGGAATTATGTCCTTTAAGAGGTTGACCAGGGTTGTGTACAAACCCTCGAAACAACAGCATTTTAAGTGTACTGGCCCTTTAAGAGGCTGACCTGGGAAGCTTACAGACCTTTAAAATTGGCAATACTTTAAGGTGACTGGCCTATGAAGAGGATGACCATGGAAGTGGACAGTCCTTAAAGATGCATTATTGTGTGTGGGTGGCCTTCTAAGAGACAACCCTGGGAATGGACAGACCTTTGGAAATGTCAATGTGGCTTATGAAGTGGAAAGCCACTTGAACATGTGACATGTTTTGCGGACTGGCCCTTTAAGAGGCAGACCCTAGAAGTGGACAAACCCTTGAAGAGGTGACAAATTTAGGGAATTATGTCCTTTAAGAGGTTGACCAGGGTTGTGTACAAACCCTCGAAACAACAGCATTTTAAGTGTACTGGCCCTTTAAGAGGTGGACCTGGGAAGCTTACGGACCTTTAAAATTGGCAATACTTTAAGGTGACTGGCCTATGAAGAGGATGATCATGGAAGTGGACAGTCCTTAAAGATGCATTATTGTGTGTGGGTGGCCTTCTAAGAGACAACCCTGGGAATGGACAGACCTTTGGAAATGTCAATGTGGCTTATGAAGTGGAAAGCTACTTCAACATGTGACATGTTTTGCGGACTGGCCCTTTAAGAGGCAGACCCTAGAAGTGGACAAACCCTTGAAGAGGTGACAAATTTAGGGAATTATGTACTTTAAGAGGTTGACCAGGGTTGTGTACAAACCCTCGAAACAACAGCATTTTAAGTGTACTGGCCCTTTAAGAGGTGGACCTGGGAAGCTTACGGACCTTTAAAATTGGCAATACTTTAAGGTGACTGGCCTATGAAGAGGATGACCATGGAAGTGGACAGTCCTTAAAGATGCATTATTGTGTGTGGGTGGCCTTCTAAGAGACAACCCTGGGAATGGACAGACCTTTGGAAATGTCAATGTGGCTTATGAAGTGGAAAGCCACTTGAACATGTGACATGTTTTGCGGACTGGCCCTTTAAGAGGCAGACCCTAGAAGTGGACAAACCCTTGAAGAGGTGACAAATTTAGGGAATTATGTACTTTAAGGGGTTGACCAGGGTTGTGTACAAACCCTCGAAACAACAGCATTTTAAGTGTACTGGCCCTTTAAGAGGTGGACCTGGGAAGCTTACGGACCTTTAAAATTGGCAATACTTTAAGGTGACTGGCCTATGAAGAGGATGATCATGGAAGTGGACAGTCCTTAAAGATGCATTATTGTGTGTGGGTGGCCTTCTAAGAGACAACCCTGGGAATGGACAGACCTTTGGAAATGTCAATGTGGCTTATGAAGTGGAAAGCTACTTCAACATGTGACATGTTTTGCGGACTGGCCCTTTAAGAGGCAGACCCTAGAAGTGGACAAACCCTTGAAGAGGTGACAAATTTAGGGAATTATGTCCTTTAAGAGGTTGACCAGGGTTGTGTACAAACCCTCGAAACAACAGCATTTTAAGTGTACTGGCCCTTTAAGAGGTGGACCTGGGAAGCTTACGGACCTTTAAAATTGGCAATACTTTAAGGTGACTGGCCTATGAAGAGGATGACCATGGAAGTGGACAGTCCTTAAAGATGCATTATTGTGTGTGGGTGGCCTTCTAAGAGACAACCCTGGGAATGGACAGACCTTTGGAAATGTTAATGTGACTTATGAAGTGGAAATCCACTTGAACATGTGACATGTTTTGATGACTGGCCCTTTAAGAGGCAGACCCTAGAAGTGGACAAACCCTTGAAGAGGTGACAAATTTAGGGAATTATGTACTTTAAGGGGTTGACCAGGGTTGTGTACAAACCCTCGAAACAACAGAATTTTAAGTGTACTGGCCCTTTAAGAGGTGGACCTGGGAAGCTTACGGACCTTTAAAATTGGCAATACTTTAAGGTGATTGGCCTATGAAGAGGATGATCATGGAAGTGGACAGTCCTTAAAGATGCATTATTGTGTGTGGGTGGCCTTCTAAGAGAAAACCCTGGGAATGGACAGACTTTTGGAAATGTCAATGTGGCTTATGAAGTGGAAATCCACTTGAACATGTGACATGTTTTGATGACTGGCCCTTTAAGAGGCAGACCCTAGATATGGACAAACCCTTGAAGAGGTGACAAATTTAGGGAATTATGTCCTTTAAGAGGTTGACCAGGGTTGTGTACAAACCCTCGAAACAACAGCATTTTAAGTGTACTGGCCCTTTAAGAGGCTGACCTGGGAAGCTTACAGACCTTTAAAATTGGCAATACTTTAAGGTGACTGGCCTATGAAGAGGATGACCATGGAAGTGGACAGTCCTTAAAGATGCATTATTGTGTGTGGGTGGTCTTCTAAGAGGCAACCCTGGGAATGGACAGACCTTTGGAAATGTCAATGTGGCTTATGAAGTGGAAAGCCACTTGAACATGTGACATGTTTTGCGGACTGGCCCTTTAAGAGGCAGACCCTAGAAGTGGACAAACCCTTGAAGAGGTGACAAATTTAGGGAATTATGTCCTTTAAGAGGTTGACCAGGGTTGTGTACAAACCCTCGAAACAACAGCATTTTAAGTGTACTGGCCCTTTAAGAGGTGGACCTGGGAAGCTTACGGACCTTTAAAATTGGCAATACTTTAAGGTGACTGGCCTATGAAGAGGATGATCATGGAAGTGGACAGTCCTTAAAGATGCATTATTGTGTGTGGGTGGCCTTCTAAGAGACAACCCTGGGAATGGACAGACCTTTGGAAATGTCAATGTGGCTTATGAAGTGGAAAGCCACTTGAACATGTGACATGTTTTGCGGACTGGCCCTTTAAGAGGCAGACCCTAGAAGTGGACAAACCCTTGAAGAGGTGACAAATTTAGGGAATTATGTCCTTTAAGAGGTTGACCAGGGTTGTGTACAAACCCTCGAAACAACAGCATTTTAAGTGTACTGGCCCTTTAAGAGGTGGACCTGGGAAGCTTACGGACCTTTAAAATTGGCAATACTTTAAGGTGACTGGCCTATGAAGAGGATGACCATGGAAGTGGACAGTCCTTAAAGATGCATTATTGTGTGTGGGTGGCCTTCTAAGACACATCCCTGGGAATGGACAGACTTTTGGAAATGTCAATGTGGCTTATGAAGTGGAAATCCACTTGAACATGTGACATGTTTTGATGACTGGCCCTTTAAGAGGCAGACCCTAGATATGGACAAACCCTTGAAGAGGTGACAAATTTAGGGAATTATGTCCTTTAAGAGGTTGACCAGGGTTGTGTACAAACCCTCGAAACAACAGCATTTTAAGTGTACTGGCCCTTTAAGAGGCTGACCTGGGAAGCTTACAGACCTTTAAAATTGGCAATACTTTAAGGTGACTGGCCTATGAAGAGGATGACCATGGAAGTGGACAGTCCTTAAAGATGCATTATTGTGTGTGGGTGGTCTTCTAAGAGGCAACCCTGGGAATGGACAGACCTTTGGAAATGTCAATGTGGCTTATGAAGTGGAAAGCCACTTGAACATGTGACATGTTTTGCGGACTGGCCCTTTAAGAGGCAGACCCTAGAAGTGGACAAACCCTTGAAGAGGTGACAAATTTAGGGAATTATGTCCTTTAAGAGGTTGACCAGGGTTGTGTACAAACCCTCGAAACAACAGCATTTTAAGTGTACTGGCCCTTTAAGAGGTGGACCTGGGAAGCTTACGGACCTTTAAAATTGGCAATACTTTAAGGTGACTGGCCTGTGAAGAGGATGATCATGGAAGTGGACAGTCCTTAAAGATGCATTATTGTGTGTGGGTGGCCTTCTAAGAGACAACCCTGGGAATGGACAGACCTTTGGAAATGTCAATGTGGCTTATGAAGTGGAAAGCTACTTCAACATGTGACATGTTTTGCGGACTGGCCCTTTAAGAGGCAGACCCTAGAAGTGGACAAACCCTTGAAGAGGTGACAAATTTAGGGAATTATGTACTTTAAGAGGTTGACCAGGGTTGTGTACAAACCCTCGAAACAACAGCATTTTAAGTGTACTGGCCCTTTAAGAGGTGGACCTGGGAAGCTTACGGACCTTTAAAATTGGCAATACTTTAAGGTGACTGGCCTATGAAGAGGATGATCATGGAAGTGGACAGTCCTTAAAGATGCATTATTGTGTGTGGGTGGCCTTCTAAGAGACAACCCTGGGAATGGACAGACCTTTGGAAATGTCAATGTGGCTTATGAAGTGGAAAGCTACTTCAACATGTGACATGTTTTGCGGACTGGCCCTTTAAGAGGCAGAATCTAGAAGTGGACAAACCCTTGAAGAGGTGACAAATTTAGGGAATTATGTCCTTTAAGAGGTTGACCAGGGTTGTGTACAAACCCTCGAAACAACAGCATTTTAAGTGTACTGGCCCTTTAAGAGGTGGACCTGGGAAGCTTACGGACCTTTAAAATTGGCAATACTTTAAGGTGACTGGCCTATGAAGAGGATGATCATGGAAGTGGACAGTCCTTAAAGATGCATTATTGTGTGTGGGTGGCCTTCTAAGAGACAACCCTGGGAATGGACAGACCTTTGGAAATGTCAATGTGGCTTATGAAGTGGAAAGCCACTTGAACATGTGACATGTTTTGCGGACTGGCCCTTTAAGAGGCAGACCCTAGAAGTGGACAAACCCTTGAAGAGGTGACAAATTTAGGGAATTATGTCCTTTAAGAGGTTGACCAGGGTTGTGTACAAACCCTCGAAACAACAGCATTTTAAGTGTACTGGCCCTTTAAGAGGTGGACCTGGGAAGCTTACGGACCTTTAAAATTGGCAATACTTTAAGGTGACTGGCCTATGAAGAGGATGATCATGGAAGTGGACAGTCCTTAAAGATGCATTATTGTGTGTGGGTGGCCTTCTAAGAGACAACCCTGGGAATGGACAGACCTTTGGAAATGTCAATGTGGCTTATGAAGTGGAAAGCCACTTGAACATGTGACATGTTTTGCGGACTGGCCCTTTAAGAGGCAGACCCTAGAAGTGGACAAACCCTTGAAGAGGTGACAAATTTAGGGAATTATGTCCTTTAAGAGGTTGACCAGGGTTGTGTACAAACCCTCGAAACAACAGCATTTTAAGTGTACTGGCCCTTTAAGAGGTGGACCTGGGAAGCTTACGGACCTTTAAAATTGGCAATACTTTAAGGTGACTGGCCTATGAAGAGGATGACCATGGAAGTGGACAGTCCTTAAAGATGCATTATTGTGTGTGGGTGGCCTTCTAAGACACATCCCTGGGAATGGACAGACTTTTGGAAATGTCAATGTGGCTTATGAAGTGGAAATCCACTTGAACATGTGACATGTTTTGATGACTGGCCCTTTAAGAGGCAGACCCTAGATATGGACAAACCCTTGAAGAGGTGACAAATTTAGGGAATTATGTCCTTTAAGAGGTTGACCAGGGTTGTGTACAAACCCTCGAAACAACAGCATTTTAAGTGTACTGGCCCTTTAAGAGGTGGACCTGGGAAGCTTACGGACCTTTAAAATTGGCAATACTTTAAGGTGACTGGCCTATGAAGAGGATGATCATGGAAGTGGACAGTCCTTAAAGATGCATTATTGTGTGTGGGTGGCCTTCTAAGAGACAACCCTGGGAATGGACAGACCTTTGGAAATGTCAATGTGGCTTATGAAGTGGAAAGCCACTTGAACATGTGACATGTTTTGCGGACTGGCCCTTTAAGAGGCAGACCCTAGAAGTGGACAAACCCTTGAAGAGGTGACAAATTTAGGGAATTATGTCCTTTAAGAGGTTGACCAGGGTTGTGTACAAACCCTCGAAACAACAGCATTTTAAGTGTACTGGCCCTTTAAGAGGTGGACCTGGGAAGCTTACGGACCTTTAAAATTGGCAATACTTTAAGGTGACTGGCCTATGAAGAGGATGATCATGGAAGTGGACAGTCCTTAAAGATGCATTATTGTGTGTGGGTGGCCTTCTAAGAGACAACCCTGGGAATGGACAGACCTTTGGAAATGTCAATGTGGCTTATGAAGTGGAAAGCTACTTCAACATGTGACATGTTTTGCGGACTGGCCCTTTAAGAGGCAGACCCTAGAAGTGGACAAACCCTTGGAGAGGTGACAAATTTAGGGAATTATGTACTTTAAGAGGTTGACCAGGGTTGTGTACAAACCCTCGAAACAACAGCATTTTAAGTGTACTGGCCCTTTAAGAGGTGGACCTGGGAAGCTTACGGACCTTTAAAATTGGCAATACTTTAAGGTGACTGGCCTATGAAGAGGATGATCATGGAAGTGGACAGTCCTTAAAGATGCATTATTGTGTGTGGGTGGCCTTCTAAGAGACAACCCTGGGAATGGACAGACCTTTGGAAATGTCAATGTGGCTTATGAAGTGGAAAGCTACTTCAACATGTGACATGTTTTGCGGACTGGCCCTTTAAGAGGCAGAATCTAGAAGTGGACAAACCCTTGAAGAGGTGACAAATTTAGGGAATTATGTCCTTTAAGAGGTTGACCAGGGTTGTGTACAAACCCTCGAAACAACAGCATTTTAAGTGTACTGGCCCTTTAAGAGGTGGACCTGGGAAGCTTACGGACCTTTAAAATTGGCAATACTTTAAGGTGACTGGCCTATGAAGAGGATGATCATGGAAGTGGACAGTCCTTAAAGATGCATTATTGTGTGTGGGTGGCCTTCTAAGAGACAACCCTGGGAATGGACAGACCTTTGGAAATGTCAATGTGGCTTATGAAGTGGAAAGCCACTTGAACATGTGACATGTTTTGCGGACTGGCCCTTTAAGAGGCAGACCCTAGAAGTGGACAAACCCTTGAAGAGGTGACAAATTTAGGGAATTATGTCCTTTAAGAGGTTGACCAGGGTTGTGTACAAACCCTCGAAACAACAGCATTTTAAGTGTACTGGCCCTTTAAGAGGTGGACCTGGGAAGCTTACGGACCTTTAAAATTGGCAATACTTTAAGGTGACTGGCCTATGAAGAGGATGATCATGGAAGTGGACAGTCCTTAAAGATGCATTATTGTGTGTGGGTGGCCTTCTAAGAGACAACCCTGGGAATGGACAGACCTTTGGAAATGTCAATGTGGCTTATGAAGTGGAAAGCTACTTCAACATGTGACATGTTTTGCGGACTGGCCCTTTAAGAGGCAGACCCTAGAAGTGGACAAACCCTTGAAGAGGTGACAAATTTAGGGAATTATGTACTTTAAGAGGTTGACCAGGGTTGTGTACAAACCCTCGAAACAACAGCATTTTAAGTGTACTGGCCCTTTAAGAGGTGGACCTGGGAAGCTTACGGACCTTTAAAATTGGCAATACTTTAAGGTGACTGGCCTATGAAGAGGATGATCATGGAAGTGGACAGTCCTTAAAGATGCATTATTGTGTGTGGGTGGCCTTCTAAGAGACAACCCTGGGAATGGACAGACCTTTGGAAATGTCAATGTGGCTTATGAAGTGGAAAGCCACTTGAACATGTGACATGTTTTGCGGACTGGCCCTTTAAGAGGCAGACCCTAGAAGTGGACAAACCCTTGAAGAGGTGACAAATTTAGGGAATTATGTCCTTTAAGAGGTTGACCAGGGTTGTGTACAAACCCTCGAAACAACAGCATTTTAAGTGTACTGGCCCTTTAAGAGGTGGACCTGGGAAGCTTACGGACCTTTAAAATTGGCAATACTTTAAGGTGACTGGCCTATGAAGAGGATGATCATGGAAGTGGACAGTCCTTAAAGATGCATTATTGTGTGTGGGTGGCCTTCTAAGAGACAACCCTGGGAATGGACAGACCTTTGGAAATGTCAATGTGGCTTATGAAGTGGAAAGCTACTTCAACATGTGACATGTTTTGCGGACTGGCCCTTTAAGAGGCAGACCCTAGAAGTGGACAAACCCTTGAAGAGGTGACAAATTTAGGGAATTATGTACTTTAAGAGGTTGACCAGGGTTGTGTACAAACCCTCGAAACAACAGCATTTTAAGTGTACTGGCCCTTTAAGAGGTGGACCTGGGAAGCTTACGGACCTTTAAAATTGGCAATACTTTAAGGTGACTGGCCTATGAAGAGGATGACCATGGAAGTGGACAGTCCTTAAAGATGCATTATTGTGTGTGGGTGGCCTTCTAAGAGACATCCCTGGGAATGGACAGACCTTTGGAAATGTCAATGTGGCTTATGAAGTGGAAATCCACTTGAACATGTGACATGTTTTGATGACTGGCCCTTTAAGAGGCAGACCCTAGATATGGACAAACCCTTGAAGAGGTGACAAATTTAGGGAATTATGTCCTTTAAGAGGTTGACCAGGGTTGTGTACAAACCCTCGAAACAACAGCATTTTAAGTGTACTGGCCCTTTAAGAGGCTGACCTGGGAAGCTTACGGACCTTTAAAATTGGCAATACTTTAAGGTGACTGGCCTATGAAGAGGATGACCATGGAAGTGGACAGTCCTTAAAGATGCATTATTGTGTGTGGGTGGCCTTCTAAGAGACAACCCTGGGAATGGACAGACCTTTGGAAATGTCAATGTGGCTTATGAAGTGGAAAGCCACTTGAACATGTGACATGTTTTGCGGACTGGCCCTTTAAGAGGCAGACCCTAGAAGTGGACAAACCCTTGAAGAGGTGACAAATTTAGGGAATTATGTCCTTTAAGAGGTTGACCAGGGTTGTGTACAAACCCTCGAAACAACAGCATTTTAAGTGTACTGGCCCTTTAAGAGGTGGACCTGGGAAGCTTACGGACCTTTAAAATTGGCAATACTTTAAGGTGACTGGCCTATGAAGAGGATGATCATGGAAGTGGACAGTCCTTAAAGATGCATTATTGTGTGTGGGTGGCCTTCTAAGAGACAACCCTGGGAATGAACAGACCTTTGGAAATGTCAATGTGGCTTATGAAGTGGAAAGCCACTTGAACATGTGACATGTTTTGCGGACTGGCCCTTTAAGAGGCAGACCCTAGAAGTGGACAAACCCTTGAAGAGGTGACAAATTTAGGGAATTATGTACTTTAAGGGGTTGACCAGGGTTGTGTACAAACCCTCGAAACAACAGCATTTTAAGTGTACTGGCCCTTTAAGAGGTGGACCTGGGAAGCTTACGGACCTTTAAAATTGGCAATACTTTAACGTGACTGGCCTATGAAGAGGATGATCATGGAAGTGGACAGTCCTTAAAGATGCATTATTGTGTGTGGGTGGCCTTCTAAGAGACAACCCTGGGAATGGACAGACCTTTGGAAATGTCAATGTGGCTTATGAAGTGGAAAGCTACTTCAACATGTGACATGTTTTGCGGTCTGGCCCTTTAAGAGGCAGACCCTAGAAGTGGACAAACCCTTGAAGAGGTGACAAATTTAGGGAATTATGTACTTTAAGAGGTTGACCAGGGTTGTGTACAAACCCTCGAAACAACAGCATTTTAAGTGTACTGGCCCTTTAAGAGGTGGACCTGGGAAGCTTACGGACCTTTAAAATTGGCAATACTTTAAGGTGACTGGCCTATGAAGAGGATGACCATGGAAGTGGACAGTCCTTAAAGATGCATTATTGTGTGTGGGTGGCCTTCTAAGAGACATCCCTGGGAATGGACAGACCTTTGGAAATGTCAATGTGGCTTATGAAGTGGAAATCCACTTGAACATGTGACATGTTTTGATGACTGGCCCTTTAAGAGGCAGACCCTAGATATGGACAAACCCTTGAAGAGGTGACAAATTTAGGGAATTATGTCCTTTAAGAGGTTGACCAGGGTTGTGTACAAACCCTCGAAACAACAGCATTTTAAGTGTACTGGCCCTTTAAGAGGCTGACCTGGGAAGCTTACAGACCTTTAAAATTGGCAATACTTTAAGGTGACTGGCCTATGAAGAGGATGACCATGGAAGTGGACAGTCCTTAAAGATGCATTATTGTGTGTGGGTGGCCTTCTAAGAGACAACCCTGGGAATGGACAGACCTTTGGAAATGTCAATGTGGCTTATGAAGTGGAAAGCCACTTGAACATGTGACATGTTTTGCGGACTGGCCCTTTAAGAGGCAGACCCTAGAAGTGGACAAACCCTTGAAGAGGTGACAAATTTAGGGAATTATGTCCTTTAAGAGGTTGACCAGGGTTGTGTACAAACCCTCGAAACAACAGCATTTTAAGTGTACTGGCCCTTTAAGAGGTGGACCTGGGAAGCTTACGGACCTTTAAAATTGGCAATACTTTAAGGTGACTGGCCTATGAAGAGGATGATCATGGAAGTGGACAGTCCTTAAAGATGCATTATTGTGTGTGGGTGGCCTTCTAAGAGACAACCCTGGGAATGGACAGACCTTTGGAAATGTCAATGTGGCTTATGAAGTGGAAAGCTACTTCAACATGTGACATGTTTTGCGGACTGGCCCTTTAAGAGGCAGACCCTAGAAGTGGACAAACCCTTGAAGAGGTGACAAATTTAGGGAATTATGTACTTTAAGAGGTTGACCAGGGTTGTGTACAAACCCTCGAAACAACAGCATTTTAAGTGTACTGGCCCTTTAAGAGGTGGACCTGGGAAGCTTACGGACCTTTAAAATTGGCAATACTTTAAGGTGACTGGCCTATGAAGAGGATGACCATGGAAGTGGACAGTCCTTAAAGATGCATTATTGTGTGTGGGTGGCCTTCTAAGAGACAACCCTGGGAATGGACAGACCTTTGGAAATGTCAATGTGGCTTATGAAGTGGAAAGCCACTTGAACATGTGACATGTTTTGCGGACTGGCCCTTTAAGAGGCAGACCCTAGAAGTGGACAAACCCTTGAAGAGGTGACAAATTTAGGGAATTATGTACTTTAAGGGGTTGACCAGGGTTGTGTACAAACCCTCGAAACAACAGCATTTTAAGTGTACTGGCCCTTTAAGAGGTGGACCTGGGAAGCTTACGGACCTTTAAAATTGGCAATACTTTAAGGTGACTGGCCTATGAAGAGGATGATCATGGAAGTGGACAGTCCTTAAAGATGCATTATTGTGTGTGGGTGGCCTTCTAAGAGACAACCCTGGGAATGGACAGACCTTTGGAAATGTCAATGTGGCTTATGAAGTGGAAAGCTACTTCAACATGTGACATGTTTTGCGGACTGGCCCTTTAAGAGGCAGACCCTAGAAGTGGACAAACCCTTGAAGAGGTGACAAATTTAGGGAATTATGTCCTTTAAGAGGTTGACCAGGGTTGTGTACAAACCCTCGAAACAACAGCATTTTAAGTGTACTGGCCCTTTAAGAGGTGGACCTGGGAAGCTTACGGACCTTTAAAATTGGCAATACTTTAAGGTGACTGGCCTATGAAGAGGATGACCATGGAAGTGGACAGTCCTTAAAGATGCATTATTGTGTGTGGGTGGCCTTCTAAGAGACAACCCTGGGAATGGACAGACCTTTGGAAATGTTAATGTGGCTTATGAAGTGGAAATCCACTTGAACATGTGACATGTTTTGATGACTGGCCCTTTAAGAGGCAGACCCTAGAAGTGGACAAACCCTTGAAGAGGTGACAAATTTAGGGAATTATGTACTTTAAGGGGTTGACCAGGGTTGTGTACAAACCCTCGAAACAACAGAATTTTAAGTGTACTGGCCCTTTAAGAGGTGGACCTGGGAAGCTTACGGACCTTTAAAATTGGCAATACTTTAAGGTGATTGGCCTATGAAGAGGATGATCATGGAAGTGGACAGTCCTTAAAGATGCATTATTGTGTGTGGGTGGCCTTCTAAGAGAAAACCCTGGGAATGGACAGACCTTTGGAAATGTCAATGTGGCTTATGAAGTGGAAAGCTACTTCAACATGTGACATGTTTTGCGGACTGGCCCTTTAAGAGGCAGACCCTAGAAGTGGACAAACCCTTGAAGAGGTGACAAATTTAGGGAATTATGTACTTTAAGAGGTTGACCAGGGTTGTGTACAAACCCTCGAAACAACAGCATTTTAAGTGTACTGGCCCTTTAAGAGGTGGACCTGGGAAGCTTACGGACCTTTAAAATTGGCAATACTTTAAGGTGACTGGCCTATGAAGAGGATGACCATGGAAGTGGACAGTCCTTAAAGATGCATTATTGTGTGTGGGTGGCCTTCTAAGACACATCCCTGGGAATGGACAGACTTTTGGAAATGTCAATGTGGCTTATGAAGTGGAAATCCACTTGAACATGTGACATGTTTTGATGACTGGCCCTTTAAGAGGCAGACCCTAGATATGGACAAACCCTTGAAGAGGTGACAAATTTAGGGAATTATGTCCTTTAAGAGGTTGACCAGGGTTGTGTACAAACCCTCGAAACAACAGCATTTTAAGTGTACTGGCCCTTTAAGAGGCTGACCTGGGAAGCTTACAGACCTTTAAAATTGGCAATACTTTAAGGTGACTGGCCTATGAAGAGGATGACCATGGAAGTGGACAGTCCTTAAAGATGCATTATTGTGTGTGGGTGGTCTTCTAAGAGGCAACCCTGGGAATGGACAGACCTTTGGAAATGTCAATGTGGCTTATGAAGTGGAAAGCCACTTGAACATGTGACATGTTTTGCGGACTGGCCCTTTAAGAGGCAGACCCTAGAAGTGGACAAACCCTTGAAGAGGTGACAAATTTAGGGAATTATGTCCTTTAAGAGGTTGACCAGGGTTGTGTACAAACCCTCGAAACAACAGCATTTTAAGTGTACTGGCCCTTTAAGAGGTGGACCTGGGAAGCTTACGGACCTTTAAAATTGGCAATACTTTAAGGTGACTGGCCTATGAAGAGGATGATCATGGAAGTGGACAGTCCTTAAAGATGCATTATTGTGTGTGGGTGGCCTTCTAAGAGACAACCCTGGGAATGGACAGACCTTTGGAAATGTCAATGTGGCTTATGAAGTGGAAAGCTACTTCAACATGTGACATGTTTTGCGGACTGGCCCTTTAAGAGGCAGACCCTAGAAGTGGACAAACCCTTGAAGAGGTGACAAATTTAGGGAATTATGTACTTTAAGAGGTTGACCAGGGTTGTGTACAAACCCTCGAAACAACAGCATTTTAAGTGTACTGGCCCTTTAAGAGGTGGACCTGGGAAGCTTACGGACCTTTAAAATTGGCAATACTTTAAGGTGACTGGCCTATGAAGAGGATGATCATGGAAGTGGACAGTCCTTAAAGATGCATTATTGTGTGTGGGTGGCCTTCTAAGAGACAACCCTGGGAATGGACAGACCTTTGGAAATGTCAATGTGGCTTATGAAGTGGAAAGCTACTTCAACATGTGACATGTTTTGCGGACTGGCCCTTTAAGAGGCAGAATCTAGAAGTGGACAAACCCTTGAAGAGGTGACAAATTTAGGGAATTATGTCCTTTAAGAGGTTGACCAGGGTTGTGTACAAACCCTCGAAACAACAGCATTTTAAGTGTACTGGCCCTTTAAGAGGTGGACCTGGGAAGCTTACGGACCTTTAAAATTGGCAATACTTTAAGGTGACTGGCCTATGAAGAGGATGATCATGGAAGTGGACAGTCCTTAAAGATGCATTATTGTGTGTGGGTGGCCTTCTAAGAGACAACCCTGGGAATGGACAGACCTTTGGAAATGTCAATGTGGCTTATGAAGTGGAAAGCCACTTGAACATGTGACATGTTTTGCGGACTGGCCCTTTAAGAGGCAGACCCTAGAAGTGGACAAACCCTTGAAGAGGTGACAAATTTAGGGAATTATGTCCTTTAAGAGGTTGACCAGGGTTGTGTACAAACCCTCGAAACAACAGCATTTTAAGTGTACTGGCCCTTTAAGAGGTGGACCTGGGAAGCTTACGGACCTTTAAAATTGGCAATACTTTAAGGTGACTGGCCTATGAAGAGGATGACCATGGAAGTGGACAGTCCTTAAAGATGCATTATTGTGTGTGGGTGGCCTTCTAAGAGACATCCCTGGGAATGGACAGACCTTTGGAAATGTCAATGTGGCTTATGAAGTGGAAATCCACTTGAACATGTGACATGTTTTGATGACTGGCCCTTTAAGAGGCAGACCCTAGATATGGACAAACCCTTGAAGAGGTGACAAATTTAGGGAATTATGTCCTTTAAGAGGTTGACCAGGGTTGTGTACAAACCCTCGAAACAACAGCATTTTAAGTGTACTGGCCCTTTAAGAGGCTGACCTGGGAAGCTTACAGACCTTTAAAATTGGCAATACTTTAAGGTGACTGGCCTATGAAGAGGATGACCATGGAAGTGGACAGTCCTTAAAGATGCATTATTGTGTGTGGGTGGCCTTCTAAGAGACAACCCTGGGAATGGACAGACCTTTGGAAATGTCAATGTGGCTTATGAAGTGGAAAGCCACTTGAACATGTGACATGTTTTGCGGACTGGCCCTTTAAGAGGCAGACCCTAGAAGTGGACAAACCCTTGAAGAGGTGACAAATTTAGGGAATTATGTCCTTTAAGAGGTTGACCAGGGTTGTGTACAAACCCTCGAAACAACAGCATTTTAAGTGTACTGGCCCTTTAAGAGGTGGACCTGGGAAGCTTACGGACCTTTAAAATTGGCAATACTTTAAGGTGACTGGCCTATGAAGAGGATGATCATGGAAGTGGACAGTCCTTAAAGATGCATTATTGTGTGTGGGTGGCCTTCTAAGAGACAACCCTGGGAATGGACAGACCTTTGGAAATGTCAATGTGGCTTATGAAGTGGAAAGCCACTTGAACATGTGACATGTTTTGCGGACTGGCCCTTTAAGAGGCAGACCCTAGAAGTGGACAAACCCTTGAAGAGGTGACAAATTTAGGGAATTATGTCCTTTAAGAGGTTGACCAGGGTTGTGTACAAACCCTCGAAACAACAGCATTTTAAGTGTACTGGCCCTTTAAGAGGTGGACCTGGGAAGCTTACGGACCTTTAAAATTGGCAATACTTTAAGGTGACTGGCCTATGAAGAGGATGACCATGGAAGTGGACAGTCCTTAAAGATGCATTATTGTGTGTGGGTGGCCTTCTAAGACACATCCCTGGGAATGGACAGACTTTTGGAAATGTCAATGTGGCTTATGAAGTGGAAATCCACTTGAACATGTGACATGTTTTGATGACTGGCCCTTTAAGAGGCAGACCCTAGATATGGACAAACCCTTGAAGAGGTGACAAATTTAGGGAATTATGTCCTTTAAGAGGTTGACCAGGGTTGTGTACAAACCCTCGAAACAACAGCATTTTAAGTGTACTGGCCCTTTAAGAGGTGGACCTGGGAAGCTTACGGACCTTTAAAATTGGCAATACTTTAAGGTGACTGGCCTATGAAGAGGATGATCATGGAAGTGGACAGTCCTTAAAGATGCATTATTGTGTGTGGGTGGCCTTCTAAGAGACAACCCTGGGAATGGACAGACCTTTGGAAATGTCAATGTGGCTTATGAAGTGGAAAGCCACTTGAACATGTGACATGTTTTGCGGACTGGCCCTTTAAGAGGCAGACCCTAGAAGTGGACAAACCCTTGAAGAGGTGACAAATTTAGGGAATTATGTCCTTTAAGAGGTTGACCAGGGTTGTGTACAAACCCTCGAAACAACAGCATTTTAAGTGTACTGGCCCTTTAAGAGGTGGACCTGGGAAGCTTACGGACCTTTAAAATTGGCAATACTTTAAGGTGACTGGCCTATGAAGAGGATGATCATGGAAGTGGACAGTCCTTAAAGATGCATTATTGTGTGTGGGTGGCCTTCTAAGAGACAACCCTGGGAATGGACAGACCTTTGGAAATGTCAATGTGGCTTATGAAGTGGAAAGCTACTTCAACATGTGACATGTTTTGCGGACTGGCCCTTTAAGAGGCAGACCCTAGAAGTGGACAAACCCTTGGAGAGGTGACAAATTTAGGGAATTATGTACTTTAAGAGGTTGACCAGGGTTGTGTACAAACCCTCGAAACAACAGCATTTTAAGTGTACTGGCCCTTTAAGAGGTGGACCTGGGAAGCTTACGGACCTTTAAAATTGGCAATACTTTAAGGTGACTGGCCTATGAAGAGGATGATCATGGAAGTGGACAGTCCTTAAAGATGCATTATTGTGTGTGGGTGGCCTTCTAAGAGACAACCCTGGGAATGGACAGACCTTTGGAAATGTCAATGTGGCTTATGAAGTGGAAAGCTACTTCAACATGTGACATGTTTTGCGGACTGGCCCTTTAAGAGGCAGAATCTAGAAGTGGACAAACCCTTGAAGAGGTGACAAATTTAGGGAATTATGTCCTTTAAGAGGTTGACCAGGGTTGTGTACAAACCCTCGAAACAACAGCATTTTAAGTGTACTGGCCCTTTAAGAGGTGGACCTGGGAAGCTTACGGACCTTTAAAATTGGCAATACTTTAAGGTGACTGGCCTATGAAGAGGATGATCATGGAAGTGGACAGTCCTTAAAGATGCATTATTGTGTGTGGGTGGCCTTCTAAGAGACAACCCTGGGAATGGACAGACCTTTGGAAATGTCAATGTGGCTTATGAAGTGGAAAGCCACTTGAACATGTGACATGTTTTGCGGACTGGCCCTTTAAGAGGCAGACCCTAGAAGTGGACAAACCCTTGAAGAGGTGACAAATTTAGGGAATTATGTCCTTTAAGAGGTTGACCAGGGTTGTGTACAAACCCTCGAAACAACAGCATTTTAAGTGTACTGGCCCTTTAAGAGGTGGACCTGGGAAGCTTACGGACCTTTAAAATTGGCAATACTTTAAGGTGACTGGCCTATGAAGAGGATGATCATGGAAGTGGACAGTCCTTAAAGATGCATTATTGTGTGTGGGTGGCCTTCTAAGAGACAACCCTGGGAATGGACAGACCTTTGGAAATGTCAATGTGGCTTATGAAGTGGAAAGCTACTTCAACATGTGACATGTTTTGCGGACTGGCCCTTTAAGAGGCAGACCCTAGAAGTGGACAAACCCTTGAAGAGGTGACAAATTTAGGGAATTATGTACTTTAAGAGGTTGACCAGGGTTGTGTACAAACCCTCGAAACAACAGCATTTTAAGTGTACTGGCCCTTTAAGAGGTGGACCTGGGAAGCTTACGGACCTTTAAAATTGGCAATACTTTAAGGTGACTGGCCTATGAAGAGGATGATCATGGAAGTGGACAGTCCTTAAAGATGCATTATTGTGTGTGGGTGGCCTTCTAAGAGACAACCCTGGGAATGGACAGACCTTTGGAAATGTCAATGTGGCTTATGAAGTGGAAAGCCACTTGAACATGTGACATGTTTTGCGGACTGGCCCTTTAAGAGGCAGACCCTAGAAGTGGACAAACCCTTGAAGAGGTGACAAATTTAGGGAATTATGTCCTTTAAGAGGTTGACCAGGGTTGTGTACAAACCCTCGAAACAACAGCATTTTAAGTGTACTGGCCCTTTAAGAGGTGGACCTGGGAAGCTTACGGACCTTTAAAATTGGCAATACTTTAAGGTGACTGGCCTATGAAGAGGATGATCATGGAAGTGGACAGTCCTTAAAGATGCATTATTGTGTGTGGGTGGCCTTCTAAGAGACAACCCTGGGAATGGACAGACCTTTGGAAATGTCAATGTGGCTTATGAAGTGGAAAGCTACTTCAACATGTGACATGTTTTGCGGACTGGCCCTTTAAGAGGCAGACCCTAGAAGTGGACAAACCCTTGAAGAGGTGACAAATTTAGGGAATTATGTACTTTAAGAGGTTGACCAGGGTTGTGTACAAACCCTCGAAACAACAGCATTTTAAGTGTACTGGCCCTTTAAGAGGTGGACCTGGGAAGCTTACGGACCTTTAAAATTGGCAATACTTTAAGGTGACTGGCCTATGAAGAGGATGACCATGGAAGTGGACAGTCCTTAAAGATGCATTATTGTGTGTGGGTGGCCTTCTAAGAGACATCCCTGGGAATGGACAGACCTTTGGAAATGTCAATGTGGCTTATGAAGTGGAAATCCACTTGAACATGTGACATGTTTTGATGACTGGCCCTTTAAGAGGCAGACCCTAGATATGGACAAACCCTTGAAGAGGTGACAAATTTAGGGAATTATGTCCTTTAAGAGGTTGACCAGGGTTGTGTACAAACCCTCGAAACAACAGCATTTTAAGTGTACTGGCCCTTTAAGAGGCTGACCTGGGAAGCTTACGGACCTTTAAAATTGGCAATACTTTAAGGTGACTGGCCTATGAAGAGGATGACCATGGAAGTGGACAGTCCTTAAAGATGCATTATTGTGTGTGGGTGGCCTTCTAAGAGACAACCCTGGGAATGGACAGACCTTTGGAAATGTCAATGTGGCTTATGAAGTGGAAAGCCACTTGAACATGTGACATGTTTTGCGGACTGGCCCTTTAAGAGGCAGACCCTAGAAGTGGACAAACCCTTGAAGAGGTGACAAATTTAGGGAATTATGTCCTTTAAGAGGTTGACCAGGGTTGTGTACAAACCCTCGAAACAACAGCATTTTAAGTGTACTGGCCCTTTAAGAGGTGGACCTGGGAAGCTTACGGACCTTTAAAATTGGCAATACTTTAAGGTGACTGGCCTATGAAGAGGATGATCATGGAAGTGGACAGTCCTTAAAGATGCATTATTGTGTGTGGGTGGCCTTCTAAGAGACAACCCTGGGAATGAACAGACCTTTGGAAATGTCAATGTGGCTTATGAAGTGGAAAGCCACTTGAACATGTGACATGTTTTGCGGACTGGCCCTTTAAGAGGCAGACCCTAGAAGTGGACAAACCCTTGAAGAGGTGACAAATTTAGGGAATTATGTACTTTAAGGGGTTGACCAGGGTTGTGTACAAACCCTCGAAACAACAGCATTTTAAGTGTACTGGCCCTTTAAGAGGTGGACCTGGGAAGCTTACGGACCTTTAAAATTGGCAATACTTTAACGTGACTGGCCTATGAAGAGGATGATCATGGAAGTGGACAGTCCTTAAAGATGCATTATTGTGTGTGGGTGGCCTTCTAAGAGACAACCCTGGGAATGGACAGACCTTTGGAAATGTCAATGTGGCTTATGAAGTGGAAAGCTACTTCAACATGTGACATGTTTTGCGGTCTGGCCCTTTAAGAGGCAGACCCTAGAAGTGGACAAACCCTTGAAGAGGTGACAAATTTAGGGAATTATGTACTTTAAGAGGTTGACCAGGGTTGTGTACAAACCCTCGAAACAACAGCATTTTAAGTGTACTGGCCCTTTAAGAGGTGGACCTGGGAAGCTTACGGACCTTTAAAATTGGCAATACTTTAAGGTGACTGGCCTATGAAGAGGATGACCATGGAAGTGGACAGTCCTTAAAGATGCATTATTGTGTGTGGGTGGCCTTCTAAGAGACATCCCTGGGAATGGACAGACCTTTGGAAATGTCAATGTGGCTTATGAAGTGGAAATCCACTTGAACATGTGACATGTTTTGATGACTGGCCCTTTAAGAGGCAGACCCTAGATATGGACAAACCCTTGAAGAGGTGACAAATTTAGGGAATTATGTCCTTTAAGAGGTTGACCAGGGTTGTGTACAAACCCTCGAAACAACAGCATTTTAAGTGTACTGGCCCTTTAAGAGGCTGACCTGGGAAGCTTACAGACCTTTAAAATTGGCAATACTTTAAGGTGACTGGCCTATGAAGAGGATGACCATGGAAGTGGACAGTCCTTAAAGATGCATTATTGTGTGTGGGTGGCCTTCTAAGAGACAACCCTGGGAATGGACAGACCTTTGGAAATGTCAATGTGGCTTATGAAGTGGAAAGCCACTTGAACATGTGACATGTTTTGCGGACTGGCCCTTTAAGAGGCAGACCCTAGAAGTGGACAAACCCTTGAAGAGGTGACAAATTTAGGGAATTATGTCCTTTAAGAGGTTGACCAGGGTTGTGTACAAACCCTCGAAACAACAGCATTTTAAGTGTACTGGCCCTTTAAGAGGTGGACCTGGGAAGCTTACGGACCTTTAAAATTGGCAATACTTTAAGGTGACTGGCCTATGAAGAGGATGATCATGGAAGTGGACAGTCCTTAAAGATGCATTATTGTGTGTGGGTGGCCTTCTAAGAGACAACCCTGGGAATGGACAGACCTTTGGAAATGTCAATGTGGCTTATGAAGTGGAAAGCTACTTCAACATGTGACATGTTTTGCGGACTGGCCCTTTAAGAGGCAGACCCTAGAAGTGGACAAACCCTTGAAGAGGTGACAAATTTAGGGAATTATGTACTTTAAGAGGTTGACCAGGGTTGTGTACAAACCCTCGAAACAACAGCATTTTAAGTGTACTGGCCCTTTAAGAGGTGGACCTGGGAAGCTTACGGACCTTTAAAATTGGCAATACTTTAAGGTGACTGGCCTATGAAGAGGATGACCATGGAAGTGGACAGTCCTTAAAGATGCATTATTGTGTGTGGGTGGCCTTCTAAGAGACAACCCTGGGAATGGACAGACCTTTGGAAATGTCAATGTGGCTTATGAAGTGGAAAGCCACTTGAACATGTGACATGTTTTGCGGACTGGCCCTTTAAGAGGCAGACCCTAGAAGTGGACAAACCCTTGAAGAGGTGACAAATTTAGGGAATTATGTACTTTAAGGGGTTGACCAGGGTTGTGTACAAACCCTCGAAACAACAGCATTTTAAGTGTACTGGCCCTTTAAGAGGTGGACCTGGGAAGCTTACGGACCTTTAAAATTGGCAATACTTTAAGGTGACTGGCCTATGAAGAGGATGATCATGGAAGTGGACAGTCCTTAAAGATGCATTATTGTGTGTGGGTGGCCTTCTAAGAGACAACCCTGGGAATGGACAGACCTTTGGAAATGTCAATGTGGCTTATGAAGTGGAAAGCTACTTCAACATGTGACATGTTTTGCGGACTGGCCCTTTAAGAGGCAGACCCTAGAAGTGGACAAACCCTTGAAGAGGTGACAAATTTAGGGAATTATGTCCTTTAAGAGGTTGACCAGGGTTGTGTACAAACCCTCGAAACAACAGCATTTTAAGTGTACTGGCCCTTTAAGAGGTGGACCTGGGAAGCTTACGGACCTTTAAAATTGGCAATACTTTAAGGTGACTGGCCTATGAAGAGGATGACCATGGAAGTGGACAGTCCTTAAAGATGCATTATTGTGTGTGGGTGGCCTTCTAAGAGACAACCCTGGGAATGGACAGACCTTTGGAAATGTTAATGTGGCTTATGAAGTGGAAATCCACTTGAACATGTGACATGTTTTGATGACTGGCCCTTTAAGAGGCAGACCCTAGAAGTGGACAAACCCTTGAAGAGGTGACAAATTTAGGGAATTATGTACTTTAAGGGGTTGACCAGGGTTGTGTACAAACCCTCGAAACAACAGAATTTTAAGTGTACTGGCCCTTTAAGAGGTGGACCTGGGAAGCTTACGGACCTTTAAAATTGGCAATACTTTAAGGTGATTGGCCTATGAAGAGGATGATCATGGAAGTGGACAGTCCTTAAAGATGCATTATTGTGTGTGGGTGGCCTTCTAAGAGAAAACCCTGGGAATGGACAGACCTTTGGAAATGTCAATGTGGCTTATGAAGTGGAAAGCTACTTCAACATGTGACATGTTTTGCGGACTGGCCCTTTAAGAGGCAGACCCTAGAAGTGGACAAACCCTTGAAGAGGTGACAAATTTAGGGAATTATGTACTTTAAGAGGTTGACCAGGGTTGTGTACAAACCCTCGAAACAACAGCATTTTAAGTGTACTGGCCCTTTAAGAGGTGGACCTGGGAAGCTTACGGACCTTTAAAATTGGCAATACTTTAAGGTGACTGGCCTATGAAGAGGATGACCATGGAAGTGGACAGTCCTTAAAGATGCATTATTGTGTGTGGGTGGCCTTCTAAGACACATCCCTGGGAATGGACAGACTTTTGGAAATGTCAATGTGGCTTATGAAGTGGAAATCCACTTGAACATGTGACATGTTTTGATGACTGGCCCTTTAAGAGGCAGACCCTAGATATGGACAAACCCTTGAAGAGGTGACAAATTTAGGGAATTATGTCCTTTAAGAGGTTGACCAGGGTTGTGTACAAACCCTCGAAACAACAGCATTTTAAGTGTACTGGCCCTTTAAGAGGCTGACCTGGGAAGCTTACAGACCTTTAAAATTGGCAATACTTTAAGGTGACTGGCCTATGAAGAGGATGACCATGGAAGTGGACAGTCCTTAAAGATGCATTATTGTGTGTGGGTGGTCTTCTAAGAGGCAACCCTGGGAATGGACAGACCTTTGGAAATGTCAATGTGGCTTATGAAGTGGAAAGCCACTTGAACATGTGACATGTTTTGCGGACTGGCCCTTTAAGAGGCAGACCCTAGAAGTGGACAAACCCTTGAAGAGGTGACAAATTTAGGGAATTATGTCCTTTAAGAGGTTGACCAGGGTTGTGTACAAACCCTCGAAACAACAGCATTTTAAGTGTACTGGCCCTTTAAGA
>NW_027102336.1:60000-77655 GCF_035609145.1 Eleutherodactylus coqui | reverse complement strand
CCCGCGGCCGGCGGGAGCTGCGGCGGCCGGGGCTGAGCCGAGTGTCAATGCAGGTCCTGAGAACCGGGAAGGGGACAAACCGGTGGCTCCAGGCCGGGTTGGAGTTCCAGGAGGTCGGCAGGACTCTGGAGGTTTTCCCCTTGGCATTGTCCCATTGGCCACAATGGGGGAAGTCAAAAAAGCACCCCCAGCAGATGTATGCAGAGGGGCTGGCGGGTGACGGAGAGCGGGCAGTTGGCAGCTGTGTGGTGGCTGCAGGAGGTGGGCCTGGGCGGCTGCGGAGGGCCCCCAAAGTGCACCTACCAGAAGGGGCCCAAGACCCAGGCTGAGCCTCCGATGTGCCCGGGCAGGACACCCAGGAGGCGGGGAGCAGCCCCCGCTGAGGTCCATGGCATGTGCCAGAGGCGAGTCTTGGAGAAAAAACGACAAAGTCCAAACGCTCCAGGCGCCGGGCAGGGTGGCGGACCCGGCTGGCCGGGCCGGCGGGGGCTGCGGCTGCCGGGGCTGAGCCGAGTGTCAATGCATGTCCTGAGAACCGGGAAGGGGACAAACCGGTGGCTCCAGGCCGGGTTGGAGTTCCGGGGGGTCGGCCTGACTCTGGAGGTTTTCCCCCTGGCTTTTCCCCATAGGCCAAAACGGGGGGAGCCAAAAAAGCACCCCCAGCAGATGTATGCAGGAGGGGCTGGGGGGTGACGGAGAGCGGGCTGTTGGCAGCCGTGTGCTGGCTGCAGGGGTGGGCCTGGGCGGCTGCGGAGGGCCCCCTGAGTGCACCTGCCAGCGGTGGCTCAACACCCTGGCTGAGCCTCCGATGTCCCCGGGCAGGACCCCAGGAGGCCGGGCAGAGCCCGCCGCTTGCCCCATTGCCGTTTGACGAAGCTTGCACGGTCAGAAAAGTTTCAAAGTCCCAACGGGGAGAGAGCGTTGACGGCGAGGGGGTGCTGGCTGCTCCAGGGGCCGGGGACAACCCCTGGAGGCTGGGCACGGACTGCGGCAGCCCCCCTTGCAGTCGGACAAAGTTTGAGGAGACAAGCCATGAAAATGACAAAGTCCAAACGCTCCAGGCGCCGGCCAGGGGGGCGGACCCGGCTGGCTGGGCCGGCGGGGGCTGCGGCTGCCGGGGCTGAGCCGAGTGTCAATGCAGGTCCTGAGAACCGGGAAGGGGACAAACCGGCGGCTCCAGGCCGAGCTCGAGTTCCAGAAGGTCGGCCTGACTCTGGAGGTTTTCCCCCTGGCTTTTCCCCATAGGCCAAAATGGGGGAAGTCAAAAAAGCACCCCCAGCAGATGTATGCAGAGGGGCTGGGGGGTGATGGGGAGCGGGTGTTTGGCAGCAGTGTGCTGGCTGAAGAGGTGTGCCTGGGCGGCTGCGGAGGGCCCCCTGAGTGCACCTGCCAGCGGTGGCTCAAAACCCTGGCTGAGCCTCCGATGTCCCCGGGCAGGACCCCAGCAGGCCGGGCACAGACCGCAGCCTGCCCCCCTTGCCGTTTGATGAAGCTTGCACGGTCAGAAAAGTTTCAAAGTCCCAACGGGGAGAGAGTGTTGACGCCGAGGGGGTGCTGGCTGCTCCGGTGGCAACCCCTGGAGGCTGGGCACAGACTGCGGCAGCCCCCCTTGCAGTCGAACAAAGTTTGAGGAGACAAGTCATGAAAATGACAAAGTCCAAACTGCTCCAGGCGCCGGCCAGGGGGGGCGGACCCGGCTGGCCGGGCCGGCGGGAGCTGCGGCTGACGGGGTTGAGCCGAGTGTCGATGCATGTCACGAGAACCGGCATGAGGGTAAACCTGGCCGCTCCGGGCCGAGGCACGGTTCCAGGAGGGCGGAAGGAGCGGGCCTGTTTCCCCTGATAGCGCCGACGGCGGTAAAATAAGGCCTCGCAAAACGTCAGCACGAACACCTTGTCGGGGTATAAGGGAACGAGCGGTGTGCGGTCTTTGACAAAGTGACAGTGTGTCTCAAAAAAAGCACCCCCGGCAGATGTGCGCGGACGGGGCTGGCTGGTGACGGAGAGCGGGCTGTTGGCAGCGGTGTGCCGGCTGCAGGGGTGGCCCGGGGCGGCTGCGGAGGGCCCCCTGAGAGCACCTACCAGTAGTTGCTCAACACCCTGGCTGAGCCTCCGATGTCCCCGGGCAGGACCCCAGGAGGCCGGGCACAGACCGCCGGTTGCCCCCCCCATTGCCGTTTGATGAAGCTTGCACGGTCAGAAAAGTTTCAAAGTCCCAACGGGGAGAGAGTGCTGACGGTGAGGGGGTGCTGGCTGCTCCAGGGGCCGGGAGGGAAGCCCTGGAGGTGGGCCTGGGGGTGTGGAGGGGCCCCCTGAGAGCACCTACCAGCAGTTGCTGAAGACCCTGCCTGAGCCTCCGATATCCCCGGGCAGGACCCCAGGAGGCCGGGCACAGACCGCAGCCTGCCCCCTTGCCGTTTGATGAAGCTTGCACGGTCAGAAAAGTTTCAAAGTCCCGACGGGGAGAGAGTGTTGACGGCGAGGGGGTGCTGGCTGCTCCAGGGGCCGGGGGGGGGAACCCCTGGAGGCTGGGCACGGACCGCGGCAGCCCCCCTTGCAGTAGAACAAAGTTTGAGGAGACAAGTCATGAAAATGACAAAGTCCAAACTGCTCCAGGCGCCGGCCAGGGGGGCGGACCCGGCTGGCCTGGCCGGCGGGTGCTGCGGCTGCCGGGGCTGAGCCGAGTGTCGATGCATCTCCTGAGAACCGGGAAGGGGACAGACCAGTAGCTCCAGGCCGAGCTGGAGTTCCAGGAGGTCGGCCTGACTCTGGAGGTTTTCCCCCTGGCTTTTCCCCATAGGCCAAAACGGGGGGAGGCAAAAAAGCACCCCCAGCAGATGTATGCAGAGGGGCTGGGGGGTGATGGAGAGCGGGCTGTTGGCAGCTGTGTGGTGGCTGCAGGGGTGGCCCTGGGCGGCTGAAGAGGGCCCCCTGAGTGCACCTACCAGCAGTAGCTCAAGACCCTGCCTGAGCCTCCGATGTCCCCGGGCAGGACCCCAGGAGGCCGGGCACAGACCGCAGCCTGCCCCCTTGCCGTTTGATGAAGCTTGCACGGTCAGAAAAAGTTTCAAAGTCCCAACGGGGAGAGAGTGTTGACGGCGAGGGGGCGCTGGCTGCTCCAGGGGCCCGGGGCAGCCCCTGGAGGCTGGGCACGGACCGCGGCCGCCCCCCTTGCAGTCGAACAAAGTTTGAGGAGACAAGTCATGAAAATGACAAAGTCCAAACGCTCCAGGCGTGCCGGCCAGGGGTGCGGACCCGGCCGGCCGGGCCGGCGGGGGCTGCGGCTGCCGGGGCTGAGCCGAGTGTCAATGCATGTCCTGAGAACCGGGAAGGGGACAGACCGGTGGCTCTGGGCCGAGCTGGAGTTCCAGGATGTCGGCCTGACTCTGGAGGTTTTCCCCCTGGCTTTTCCCCATAGGCCAAAATGGGGGAAGTCAAAAAAGCACCTCCAGCAGATGTATGCAGAGGGGCTGGCGGGTGACGGAGAGTGGTCTGTTGGCAGCAGTGTGCTGGCTGCATAGGTGTGCATGGGCGTCTGCGTAGGGCCCCCTGAGTGCACCTGCCAGTGGTGGCTGAAAACCCAGGCTGAGCCTCCGATGTGCCCGGGCAGGACCCCAGGAGGCCGGGCACAGACCGCAGCCTGCCCCCTTGCCGTTTGATGAAGCTTGCACGGTCAGAAAAGTTTCAAAGTCCCAACGGGGAGAGAGTGCTGACGGTGAGGGGGGTGCCGGCAGCTCCAGGGGCCGGGGGCAACCCCTGGAGGCTGGGCACGGACTGCGGCAGCCCCCCTGGCAGTCGAACAAGGTTTGAGGAGACAAGTCATGAAAATGACAAAGTCCAAACGCTCCAGGCGTGCCGGCCAGGGGAGCGGACCCGGCCGGCCGGGGCGGCGGGAGCTGCAGCTGCCGGGGCGGAGCCGAGTGTCAACGCAGGTGGTGAGAACCGGTATGAGGGTAATCCTGGTCGCTCCGGGCCGAGCCACGGTTCCAGGAGGGCGGAAGGAGCGCGCCTGTTTCACCTGATAGCGCCGACGGCGGTAAAATAAGGCCTCGCAAAACGTCACCACGAACACCTTGTCGGGGTATAAGGGAACGAGCGGTGTGTGGTCCTTGACAAAGTGACAGTATTTCTCAAAAAAGCACCCCCGGCAGATGTGCGCGGACGGGGCTGGCTGGTGATGGAGAGCGGGCTGTTGGCAGCAGTGCGCTGGCTGCAGGGGTGGCCCAGGGCGGCTGCGGAGGGCCCCCAAAGCGCACCTACCGGTGGTGGCTGAAAACCCAGGCTGAGCCTCCGATGTGCCCCGGGCAGGAACCCAGGAGGCCGGGCACAGACCACAGCTTGCCCCCTTGCCGTCCGATGAAGCTTGCACGGTCAGAAAAAGTTTCAAAGTCCCCACGGAGAGAGAGTGTTGAGGGCGAGGGGGAGCTGGCTGCTCCAGGGGCCGGGGGCAACCCCTGGAGGCTGGGCACACCCCCTTGCAGTCGAACAAAGTTCGAGGAGACAAGTCATGAAAATGACAAAGTCCAAACGCTCCAGGCGCCGGCCAGGGGGGCGGACCCGGCTGGCCGGGCTGGCGGGGGCTGCGGCTGCCGGGGCTGAGCCGAGTGTCGATGCATGTCCTGAGAACCGGGAAGGGGACAAACCAGTAGCTCCAGGCCGAGCTGGAGTTCCAGGAGGTCGGCCTGACTCTGGAGGTTTTCCCCCTGGCTTTTCCCATTGGCCAAAATGGGGGAAGTCAAAAAAGCACCCCCGGCAGATGTATGCAGAGGGGCTGGCTGGTGATGGGGAGCGGGCTGTTGGCAGCGGTGTGCTGGCTGCAGAGGTGTGCATGGGCGGCTGCGGAGGGCCCCCCGAGTGCACCTGCCCGTGGTGGCTGAAAACCCAGGCTGAGCCTCCGATGTGCCCGGGCAGGACCCCAGGAGGCCGGGCACAGAACGCCGGTTGCCCCCTTGCCGTTTGATGAAGCTTGCACGGTCAGAAAAGTTTCAAAGTCCCAACGGGGAGAGAGTGCTGACGGTGAGGGGGGTGCTGGCTGCTCCAGGGGCCGGGAGGGAGGCCCTGGAGGTGGGCCTGGGGGTGTGGCGGGGCCCCCTGAGAGCACCTACCAGCAGTTGCTCAAGACCCTGCCTGAGCCTCCGGTGTTGCAGGGCAGGACACCCATTGGCGGGGAAAAGCAGGTGGCAGCCCCTGCTGAAGTCCTTGGCAGAGATGAGTCTTTGAAAAAAATGACAAAGTCCAAACTGCTCCAGGCGCCGGTCAGGGGGGCGGACCCGGCTGGCCGGGCCGACGGGAGCTGCGGCGGCTGGGGAAGAGCCGAGTGTCAAGGCATGTCCTGAGAACCGGGAAGGGGGCAAACCAGTAGCTCCAGGCCGGGCTAGGGTTCCAGGAGGTCGGCCTGACTCTGGAGGTTTTCCCCCTGGCTTTTCCCCATAGGCCAACATGGGGGAAGTCAAAAAAGCACCCCCGGCAGATGTATGCAGAGGGGCTGGGGGGTGACGGGGAGCGGGCTGTTGGCAGCAGTGTGCTGGCTGCAGAGGGCCCCCGAGGTGCTGCACCTACCAGTAGTTGCTCAAGACCCCCCATGACCCTCCGGTGTTGCAGGTCAGGACACCCATTGGCGGGGAACAGCAGGTGGCAGCCCCTGCTGAAGTCGTTGGCAGGGATGAGTCTTTGAAAAAACGACAAAGTCCAAACGCTCCAGGCGTGCCGGCCAGGGTGGCGGACCCGGCTGGCTGGGCCGGCGGGAGCTGCGGCTGCCGGGGCTGAGCCGAGTGTCGATGTATGTCGTGAGAACCGGTATGAGGGTAATCCTGGTCGCTCCGGGCCGAGGCACGGTTCCAGGAGGGCGGAAGGAGCGGGCCCGTTTCCCCTGATAGCGCCGACGGCGGTAAATTAGGGCCTCGCAAAACGTCAGGACGAACACCTTTTTTGCATATAAGGGAACGAGCGGTGTGCGGTCCTTGACAAAGTGACTATTTCTCAATGTGCTGAGGAGTGGGGACCGCTCAAAGTCAAAGCACCGCGGCCGCCCCTCTGCCACCTCCCTGGGAGCAGAGTCATCGAGCGCGAGTGTCCCCACTCCGCCTGTCCAGGCCGCGGGGCCGACAGGCTGGCTGGCTGCCCGGGCAGACCCCGCTCTCCGAGCGGCCGGGCCCCAACGTTCGAGAGGTGTAGGAAGCCACCTTGGGGGTGCTGCGGAGGCCCCCCTGACACCGCCTCCAAGCCCTTGCTGAGAGCCCTGTCCTAGCTGCCTGCGCGGGCAGGCGGGACCCCCCAGTAGGCCGTGCACAGCCCGCGGCAGCCACTGCTGAAGCCCAGGGCAGTTGGCAGAGATGAGTCTTTGAGGAAAAACGACAAAGTCCAAACGCTCCAGGCGCCGGCCAGGGGTGCGGACCCGGCTGGACGGGCCGGCGGGAGCTGCGGCGGCTTGGGAAGAGCCGAGTGTCAATGCATGTCCTGAGAACCGGAAAGGGGACAAACTAGTAGCTCCAGGCCGGGATGGAGTTCCAGGAGGTGGGCCTGACTCCGGAGGTTTTCCCCTTGGCATTTTCCCATTGGCCACAATGGGGGAAGTCAAAAAAGCACCCCCAGCAGATGTATGCAGAGGGGCTGGCTGGTGATGGGGAGCGGGCTGTTGGCAGCGGTGTGCTGGCTGCAGAGGTGTGCATGGGCGGCTGCGGAGGGCCCCCCGAGTGCACCTGCCCGTGGTGGCTGAAAACCCAGGCTGAGCCTCCGATGTGCCCGGGCAGGACCCCAGGAGGCCGGGCACAGAACGCCGGTTGCCCCCTTGCCGTTTGATGAAGCTTGCACGGTCAGAAAAGTTTCAAAGTCCCAACGGGGAGAGAGTGCTGACGGTGAGGGGGGTGCTGGCTGCTCCAGGGGCCGGGAGGGAGGCCCTGGAGGTGGGCCTGGGGGTGTGGCGGGGCCCCCTGAGAGCACCTACCAGCAGTTGCTCAAGACCCTGCCTGAGCCTCCGGTGTTGCAGGGCAGGACACCCATTGGCGGGGAAAAGCAGGTGGCAGCCCCTGCTGAAGTCCTTGGCAGAGATGAGTCTTTGAAAAAAATGACAAAGTCCAAACTGCTCCAGGCGCCGGTCAGGGGGGCGGACCCGGCTGGCCGGGCCGACGGGAGCTGCGGCGGCTGGGGAAGAGCCGAGTGTCAAGGCATGTCCTGAGAACCGGGAAGGGGGCAAACCAGTAGCTCCAGGCCGGGCTAGGGTTCCAGGAGGTCGGCCTGACTCTGGAGGTTTTCCCCCTGGCTTTTCCCCATAGGCCAACATGGGGGAAGTCAAAAAAGCACCCCCGGCAGATGTATGCAGAGGGGCTGGGGGGTGACGGGGAGCGGGCTGTTGGCAGCAGTGTGCTGGCTGCAGAGGGCCCCCGAGGTGCTGCACCTACCAGTAGTTGCTCAAGACCCCCCATGACCCTCCGGTGTTGCAGGTCAGGACACCCATTGGCGGGGAACAGCAGGTGGCAGCCCCTGCTGAAGTCGTTGGCAGGGATGAGTCTTTGAAAAAACGACAAAGTCCAAACGCTCCAGGCGTGCCGGCCAGGGTGGCGGACCCGGCTGGCTGGGCCGGCGGGAGCTGCGGCTGCCGGGGCTGAGCCGAGTGTCGATGTATGTCGTGAGAACCGGTATGAGGGTAATCCTGGTCGCTCCGGGCCGAGGCACGGTTCCAGGAGGGCGGAAGGAGCGGGCCCGTTTCCCCTGATAGCGCCGACGGCGGTAAATTAGGGCCTCGCAAAACGTCAGGACGAACACCTTTTTTGCATATAAGGGAACGAGCGGTGTGCGGTCCTTGACAAAGTGACTATTTCTCAATGTGCTGAGGAGTGGGGACCGCTCAAAGTCAAAGCACCGCGGCCGCCCCTCTGCCACCTCCCTGGGAGCAGAGTCATCGAGCGCGAGTGTCCCCACTCCGCCTGTCCAGGCCGCGGGGCCGACAGGCTGGCTGGCTGCCCGGGCAGACCCCGCTCTCCGAGCGGCCGGGCCCCAACGTTCGAGAGGTGTAGGAAGCCACCTTGGGGGTGCTGCGGAGGCCCCCCTGACACCGCCTCCAAGCCCTTGCTGAGAGCCCTGTCCTAGCTGCCTGCGCGGGCAGGCGGGACCCCCCAGTAGGCCGTGCACAGCCCGCGGCAGCCACTGCTGAAGCCCAGGGCAGTTGGCAGAGATGAGTCTTTGAGGAAAAACGACAAAGTCCAAACGCTCCAGGCGCCGGCCAGGGGTGCGGACCCGGCTGGACGGGCCGGCGGGAGCTGCGGCGGCTTGGGAAGAGCCGAGTGTCAATGCATGTCCTGAGAACCGGAAAGGGGACAAACTAGTAGCTCCAGGCCGGGATGGAGTTCCAGGAGGTGGGCCTGACTCCGGAGGTTTTCCCCTTGGCATTTTCCCATTGGCCACAATGGGGGAAGTCAAAAAAGCACCCCCAGCAGATGTATGCAGAGGGGCTGGCTGGTGATGGGGAGCGGGCTGTTGGCAGCGGTGTGCTGGCTGCAGAGGTGTGCATGGGCGGCTGCGGAGGGCCCCCTGAGTGCACCTGCCCGTGGTGGCTGAAAACCCAGGCTGAGCCTCCGATGTGCCCGGGCAGGACCCCAGGAGGCCGGGCACAGAACGCCGGTTGCCCCCTTGCCGTTTGACGAAGCTTGCACGGTCAGAAAAGTTTCAAAGTCCCAATGGGGAGAGAGTGGTGACGGCGAGGGGGTGCTGGCTGCTCCAGGGGCCGGGGGCAACCCCTGGAGGCTGGGCACGGACCGCGGCCGCCCCCCTTGCAGTCGGACAATGTCTGAGGAGACAAGTCATGAAAATGACAAAGTCCAAACGCTCCAGGCGTGCCGGCCAGGGGTGCGGACCCGGCTGGCCGGGCCGGCGGGGGCTGCAGCTGCCGGTGCTGAGCCGAGTGTCAGTGCAGGTCCTGAGAACCGGGAAGGGGACAAACCGGTGGCTCCAGGCCGAGCTCTAGTTCCAGGAGGTCGGCCTGACTCTGGAGGTTTTCCCCTTGGCTTTTCCCCATAGGCCAAAAGGGGGGAAGTCAAAAAAGCACCCCCGCCAGATGTATGCAGAAGGGGCTGGCTGGTGATGGGGAGCGGGCTGTTGGCAGCGGTGTGCTGGCTGCAGAGGTGTGCATGGGCGGCTGCGGAGGGCCCCCTGAGTGCACCTGCCCGTGGTGGCTGAAAACCCAGGCTGAGCCTCCGATGTGCCCGGGCAGGACCCCAGGAGGCCGGGCACAGAACGCCGGTTGCCCCCTTGCCGTTTGACGAAGCTTGCACGGTCAGAAAAGTTTCACAGTCCCAACGGGGAGAGAGTGCTGACGGTGAGGGGGTGCTGGCTGCTCCAGGGGCCGGGAGGGAGGCCCTGGATGTGGGCCTGGGGGTGTGGAGGGGCCCCCTGAGAGCACCTACCAGCAGTTGCTCAAGACCCTGCCTGAGCCTCCGGTGTTGCAGGGTAGGACACCCATTGGCGGGGAACAGCAGGTGGCAGCCCCTGCTGAAGTCCTTGGCAGTTGGCAGAGATGAGTCTTGGAGAAAAAAAACGACAAAGTCCAAACTGCTCCGGGCGCCGGTCAGGGGGGCGGACCCGGCTGGCCGGGCCGAGGGGAGCTGCGGCGGCTGGGGAAGAGCCGAGTGTCAAGGCATGTCCTGAGAACCGGGAAGGGGGCAAACCAGTAGCTCCAGGCCGAGCTGGAGTTCCAGGAGGTTGGCCTGACTCTGGAGGTTTTCCCCCTGGCTTTTCCCCATAGGCCAAAATGGGGGAAGTCAAAAAAGCACCCCCGCCAGATGTATGCAGAAGGGGCTGGCTGGTGATGGGGAGCGGGCTGTTGGCAGCAGTGTGCTGGCTGCAGAGGGCCCCCGAGGTGCTGCACCTACCAGTAGTTGCTCAAGACCCCCCCTGACCCTCCGGTGTTGCAGGGCAGGACACCCAGGAGGCGGGGAACAGCCGTGGCAGCCCCTGCTGAATCCCACGGCAGTTGGCAGAGATGAGTCTTTGAGAAAAACGACAAAGTCCAAACGCTCCAGGCGCCGGCCACGGAGGGCGGACCCGGCTGGCCGGGCCGGCGGGAGCTGCGGCGGCTGGGGCTGAGCCGAGTGTCGATGCTTGTCGTGAGAACCGGTATGAGGGTAATCCTGGGCCCTCGGGGCCGAGGCACGGTTCCAGGAAGGCGGAAGGAGCGGGCCTGTTCCCCCTGATAGCGCCGACGGCGGTAAATTAAGGCCTCGCAAAACGTCAGGACGAACACCTTTTTTGCATATAAGGGAACGAGCGGTGTGCGGTCTTTGACAAAGTGACTATTTCTCAGAGTGCTGGGAAGGGAGTGGGGGCCGCTCAAAGTCAAAGCACCGCGGCCGCCCCTCTGCCACCTCCCTGGGAGCAGAGTCATCGAGCGCGAGTGTCCCCACTCCGCCTGTCCAGGCCGCGGGGCCGACAGGCCGGCTGGCTGCCCGGGTAGACCCCGCTCTCCGAGCGGCCGGGCGCCACGTTCAAGAGGTGTACGAAGCCACCTGTGGGGGGTCTGCGGAGGCCCCCCTGAGAGCGCTGATAACCCTGTCCTAGCTGCCTGCGCGGGCAGGCGGGACTCCCCCAGGAGGCCGTGCACAGCCCGCGGCAGCCACTGCTGAAGCCCAGGGCAGTTGGCAGAGATGAGTCTTTGAAAAAACGACAAAGTCCAAACGCTCCAGGCGCCGGCCACGGGGGGCGGACCCGGCTGGCCGGGCCGGCGGGAGCTGCGGCTGCCGGGGCTGAGCCGAGTGTCAATGCATGTCGTGAGAACCGGTATGAGGGTAATCCTGGTCGCTCCGGGCCGAGGCACGGTTCCAGGAGGGCGGAAGGAGCGGGCCCGTTTCCCCTGATAGCGCCGACGGCGGTAAATTAGGGCCTCGCAAAACGTCAGGACGAACACCTTTTTTGCATATAAGGGAACGAGCGGTGTGCGGTCTTTGACAAAGTGACTATTTCTCAATGTGCGGAGTGGGGACCGCTCAAAGTCAAAGCACCGCGGCCGCCCCTCTGCCACCTCCCTGGGAGCAGAGTCATCGAGCGCGAGGGTCCCCACTCCGCCTGTGCAGGCCGCGGGGCCGACAGGCTGGCTGGCTGCCCGGGCGACCCCCCTCCGAGATGCCGGGCCGGGGCAGACTGTGCAAACGCGCGCGGGCGTGTTTTCTTCCCCTGGGGTGGAGCCCTTCCACCCCACGCCGTCCGAGGCCCGTTGGCCTCGGGCGGCCTGCCTCCGAGAGTGGGAGAGAGACGGAGGACGGCGGCCCGCGGCGGCGCGAGGCGTCCCCGTTGCTCCACCACGACTGCCAGCCGGTCGATCCTACCGGTAGCCTGGGCTTGTCTCCGCTCCGCCTGTCCAGGCCGCGGGGCCCACAGGCGGCTTGCCTGGGAAGACCCCGCTCTCACCGAGCGGCCGGGCGCCACGTTCAAGAGGTGTACGAAGCCACCTGTGGGGGGTCTGCGGAGGCCCCCCTGAGAGCGCTGATAACCCTGTCCTAGCTGCCTGCGCGGGCAGGCGGGACCCCCAAGAGGCCGGGCACAGCCCGCGGCAGCCCCCGCCGAAGTCCACGGCAGTTGGCAGAGACGAGTCTTGGAGAGAAAACGACAAAGTCCAGACGCTCCAGGCGCCGGCCAGGGGTGCGGACCCGGCTGGCCGGGCCGGCGGGAGCTGCGGCTGCCGGGGCCGAGCCGAGTGTCGACGCATGTCGTGAGAACCGGTATGAGGGTAATCCTGGGCCCTCGGGGCCGAGCTACGGTTCCATGAAGGCGGAAGGAGCGGGCCTGTTTCCCCTGATAGCGCCGACGACGGTAAAATAAGGGCTCGCAAAACGTCAGGACGAACACCTTTTTTGCATATAAGGGAACGAGCGGTGTGCGGTCTTTGACAAAGTGACTATTTCTCAGAGTGCTGGAGTGGGGACCGCTCAAAGTCAAAGCACCGCGGCCGCCCCTCTGCCACCTCCCTGGGAGCAGAGTCATAGAGCGCAAGTGTCCCCACTCCGCCTGTGCAGGCCGCGGGGCCAACAGGCTGGCTGGCTGGCTGCCCGGGCGACCCCCCTCCGAGATGCCGGGCTGAGGCGTAGGCAGCCGCCTCCATCACCACCACCCAAGGCGAGAGAGTGGGTCAACGGGAGAGCCGTCGCGGCCGGGGGACCCTCGCCGCGCCCATGTCCGGGGAAGGACCACAAGGGCCCTGCTCCCCGGCGCCCCGGCGAGCGGGTTCACCCTCGGCGCGTACGGCTCTCGAGGATGGGGAAGGGACGCGCGTGGGCGTCCCTCCCGTCCCCCGCGGAAGAAGGCGAGCGACTCTGCGCGTCGGGACACCCCGCGGAGCCCCCTGCGGGGGGAGTACTCCGGGGGAGAAGCGTGGCGCAGGGGGTGCAGCCCTTTCCCAGGCCACCGTGCGACGGCGTCGGTGGGGCCGACGCCGAGAGAGAGAACGATCCGGGCTCTCCCGCCTCAGGGCGGCCGAGAGCGGGGCCACGGGCCCCACGTTTGGTGACGGTTTTCCCGAAAGCGAAGGACCCCCGCCTGTCCCCTCGGGCTCCGGCCGATGCGGGCGGTCCAGGGCGGGGATAGGGGACGGCGGCCTGCGGACGACGCGCTTTATCCCCAGAAGGAGCGAGGCATGAGGGGGTGTTCCACCCCCGCCGGCCGGTCTCGCTCCTTCTCCGGGCTACGCCTCGGCGGAGTAAAGACCCCCGGGTCAACGCTCCCGCGTCCGGGTGCCGCCGCGCGTCCCCTTCCCGCGGGGGGTGGATCCCTTCCACCCCTGGCCGTCCGAGGCCCGTGCGCCTCGGGCGGCCTCCCTTCCGAGAGAGGGAGAGAGAGACGGAGGACGGTGGTCCGCGACGGCGCGAGACGTCCAAGTTGTGTTCCCCACGGCGGCTACCCGGTCGATCCCGCCCGCCGGTAGCCTTGGCTTGCCCCCACTCCGCCTGTCCAGGCCGCGTGGCCGACAGGCTGTTTGCCCGGGTAGACCCTGCTCTCACCGAGCGGCCGGGCCCCAACGTTCAAGAGGTGTACGGAAGCCACCTTGGGGTGGAGCCCTTCCACCCCTGGCCGTCCGAGGCCCGTGCGCCTCGGGCGGCCTCCCTTCCGAGAGAGGGAGAGAGAGACGGAGGACGGTGGTCCGCGACGGCGCGAGACGTCCAAGTTGTGTTCCCCACGGCGGCTACCCGGTCGATCCCGCCCGCCGGTAGCCTTGGCTTGCCCCCGCTCCGCCTGTCCAGGCCGCGTGGCCGACGGGCTGTTTGCCCGGGTAGACCCCGCTCTCACCGAGCGGCCGGGCCCCAACGTTCAAGAGGTGTACGGAAGCCACCTTGGGGTGGAGCCCTTCCACCCCTGGCCGTCCGAGGCCCGTGCGCCTCGGGCGGCCTCCCTTCCGAGAGAGGGAGAGAGAGACGGAGGACGGTGGTCCGCGACGGCGCGAGACGTCCAAGTTGTGTTCCCCACGGCGGCTACCCGGTCGATCCCGCCCGCCGGTAGCCTTGGCTTGTCCCCGCTCCGCCTGTCCAGGCCGCGGGGCCGACGGGCTGTCTGCCCGGGTAGACCCCGCTCTCACCGAGCGGCCGGGCCCCAACGTTCAAGAGGTGTACGGAAGCCACCTTGGGGTGGAGCCCTTCCACCCCTGGCCGTCCGAGGCCCGTGCGCCTCGGGCGGCCTCCCTTCCGAGAGAGGGAGAGAGAGACGGAGGACGGTGGTCCGCGACGGCGCGAGACGTCCAAGTTGTGTTCCCCACGGCGGCTACCCGGTCGATCCCGCCCGCCGGTAGCCTTGGCTTGCCCCCACTCCGCCTGTCCAGGCCGCGTGGCCGACAGGCTGTTTGCCCGGGTAGACCCTGCTCTCACCGAGCGGCCGGGCCCCAACGTTCAAGAGGTGTACGGAAGCCACCTTGGGGTGGAGCCCTTCCACCCCTGGCCGTCCGAGGCCCGTGCGCCTCGGGCGGCCTCCCTTCCGAGAGAGGGAGAGAGAGACGGAGGACGGTGGTCCGCGACGGCGCGAGACGTCCAAGTTGTGTTCCCCACGGCGGCTACCCGGTCGATCCCGCCCGCCGGTAGCCTTGGCTTGCCCCCGCTCCGCCTGTCCAGGCCGCGTGGCCGACGGGCTGTTTGCCCGGGTAGACCCCGCTCTCACCGAGCGGCCGGGCCCCAACGTTCAAGAGGTGTACGGAAGCCACCTTGGGGTGGAGCCCTTCCACCCCTGGCCGTCCGAGGCCCGTGCGCCTCGGGCGGCCTCCCTTCCGAGAGAGGGAGAGAGAGACGGAGGACGGTGGTCCGCGACGGCGCGAGACGTCCAAGTTGTGTTCCCCACGGCGGCTACCCGGTCGATCCCGCCCGCCGGTAGCCTTGGCTTGTCCCCGCTCCGCCTGTCCAGGCCGCGGGGCCGACGGGCTGTCTGCCCGGGTAGACCCCGCTCTCACCGAGCGGCCGGGCCCCAACGTTCAAGAGGTGTACGGAAGCCACCTTGGGGTGGAGCCCTTCCACCCCTGGCCGTCCGAGGCCCGTGCGCCTCGGGCGGCCTCCCTTCCGAGAGAGGGAGAGAGAGACGGAGGACGGTGGTCCGCGACGGCGCGAGACGTCCAAGTTGTGTTCCCCACGGCGGCTACCCGGTCGATCCCGCCCGCCGGTAGCCTTGGCTTGTCCCCGCTCCGCCTGTCCAGGCCGCGGGGCCGACGGGCTGTCTGCCCGGGTAGACCCCGCTCTCCGAGCGGCCGGGCCCCAACGTTCAAGAGGTGTACGGAAGCCACCTTGGGGGGGCTGCGGTGCCCCCCTCCCCGAGAGTGCCTCCCAGGCCGAGGGAGCCCGGCGGTCGAGTGTCGTAGGAAAGCGCGTGCCACGGCTGTGTCGGTCACAGGGGCCAGAGGTAGTTTGGGCAACGGCTTAGATCCGTATGAAGCTCATCCTTTCCGGCCTGTTCTGGCGGCGGCTAGGCGTGCGCGCACGGCACGACGCCCCTGGCTCCAGCGATGCGACGGCGCCCCGCACCCCACTCTCCGGGCCGAGCAGAGTGGCCGCTCTCGCTCCTTGGAGCAGAGCCCCCGAGTGCAAGTGTCCCCGCTCCGCCTGTCCAGGCCGCGGGGCCGACAGGCTGTCTGCCCGGGTAGACCCCGCTCTCCGAGCGGCCGGGCGCCACGTTCAAGAGGTGTACGAAGCCACCTTGGGGGGCTGCGGTGCCCCCCGCCCCGAGAGTGCCTCCCAGGCCGAGGGGAGCCTGGCGGTCGAGTGTCGTAGGAAAGCGCGTGCGCGGCTGTGTCGGTCACACGGGCCAGAGTTAGTTTGGGCAACGGCTTAGATCCGTATGCAGCTCAACCTTTCCGGCCTGTTCTGGCGGCGGCTAGGCGCGCGCGAACGTCACGACGCCCCTGGTTCCAGCGAGGCGACGGCGCCCCGCACCCCGCTCTCCGGGCCGTGCAGAGCGGCCGCTCTCGCTCCTTGGAGCAGAGCCCCCGAGCGCAAGAGTCCCCGCTCCGCCTGTCCAGGCCGCGGGGCCGACAGGCTGTCTGCCCGGGTAGACCCCGCTCTCCGAGCGGCCGGGCCCCAACGTTCAAGAGGTGTACGGAAGCCACCTTGGGGGGGCTGCGGTGCCCCCCGCCCCGAGAGTGCCTCCCAGGCCGAGGGAGCCCGGCGGTCGAGTGTCGTAGGAAAGCGCGTGCGCGGCTGTGTCGGTCACACGGGCCAGAGTTAGTTTGGGCAACGGCTTAGATCCGTATGCAGCTCAACCTTTCCGGCCTGTTCTGGCGGCGGCTAGGCGTGCGCGCACGGCACGACGCCCCTGGCTCCAGCGATGCGACGGCGCCCCGCACCCCACTCTCCGGGCCGAGCAGAGTGGCCGCTCTCGCTCCTTGGAGCAGAGCCCCCGAGCGCAAGTGTCCCCGCTCCGCCTGTCCAGGCCGCGGGGCCAACAGGCTGTCTGCCCGGGTAGACCCCGCTCTCCGAGCGGCCGGGCGCCACGTTCAAGAGGTGTACGAAGCCACCTTGGGGGGCTGCGGTGCCCCCCGCCCCGAGAGTGCCTCCCAGGCCGAGGGAGCCCGGCGGTCGAGTGTCGTAGGAAAGCGCTGCGCGCGGCTGTGTCACACGGGCCAGAGTTAGTTTGGGCAACGGCTTAGATCCGTATGCAGCTCAACCTTTCTGGCCTGTTCTGGCGGCGGCTAGGCGCGCGCGAACGTCACGACGCCCCTGGTTCCAGCGAGGCGACGGCGCCCCGCACACAACTCTCCGGGCCGAGCAGAGCCCCCGAGCGCAAGAGTACCTGCTCCGCCTGCCCAGGCCGCGGGGCCGACAGGCTGTCTGCCCGGGTAGACACCGCTCTCTCCGAGCGGCCGGGCCGCAACGTTCAAGAGGTGTACGAAGCCACCTTGGGGGGCTGCGGAGCCCCCCCTCCCCATGAGAGCGCCTCACAGGCTTTGCTGATAACCCCGTCCTAGCTGCCTGCGCGGGCAGGCGGGACCCCCAGGAGGCCGCGCATAGCCCGCGGCAGCCACCGCTGAAGTCCACAGCAGTTGGCAGATAGGAGTCTTGGAGAAAAAAACGACAAAGTGCAAACGCTCCAAGCGCCGACCAGGGGTGCGTACCTGGCTGGCCGGGCCGGCGGGAGCTGCGGCTGCTGGAGTTGCACCGAGTGTCGATGCATGTCGTGAGAACCGGTATGAGGTTGAACCTGGGCCCTCGGGGCCGAGGCGCGGTTCCAGGGAGACGGAAGGAGCGGGCGTGTTTCCCCTGATAGCGCCGACGACGGTAAAATAAGGCCTCGCAAAACGTCAGGACGAACACCTTTTTTGCATATAAGGGAACGAGCGGTGTGCGGTCTCTGACCAAGTGAGTATTTCTCAAACTCGAAGCACCCGCGGCGGCCTCCCCTCTGCCGCCACCCCGCACCCTCCTGGGGCAGAGCCACCGAGAGCAAGAGTCCCCCCCACCCCGCCTGCGCAGGCCGCGGGGCCAGCAGGCTGGCCGGCTTGCCCGCCCGGGCGACCCCCCTCCGAGATGCCGGGCCGAGGCCTTCCGCGCCGCCATCCCACGCGAGAGAGTGGGTCGACGTGAGAGCCGACGCGGCCAGGGGACCCTCGCCGCGCCCCTGTCCGGGGCAGGACCTCAAGGGCCGAGCACCCCTACCGAGCCCCGGACGAACTCCGGCGAGCAGGTCCACACGCCGGCGTACGGCTCTCGGCGACGGGGAAGGGGACGCGCGGGCGCCCCTCCCGTCCCCCGAGCCAGAGTCCCGCCCTTGGCCCCCTCCGCGGGGTCACAAGGACGGGCGACCCCCTTCGGTCTACCCTCCCGCCGGGAGGTTGGCTTCGCGCAGACGGTCCGAGGCGGAAGAAGGCGAGCGACCCTGCCGCCGCGACACCTCGCGGAGCCCCCTGCGGGGGGAGCACTCCGGGGGACGCGTGGCTCAGGGATGCAGCCCTTTCCCAGGCACCGTGCGATGGCGTCGGGGGTCGACGCCGAGCGACAACGACCCGAGCTCTCCCGCCTCAGGGCGGCCGAGAGCGCGGCGCGGCCCCCTTTGTTTCGCGTGACGGTTTTCCCGAGCGCGAAGGACCCCCGCCTGTCCCCTCGGGCTTCGGCCGAGGCGGGCGGTCCGGAGCGGCGCGGGGATAGGGGACGGCGGCCCGCGGACGGACGCGTCTTTCCCGGAGAGCGAGACGGTGTGTGGGGGGGTGTTG
>NW_027102336.1:30000-50000 GCF_035609145.1 Eleutherodactylus coqui | reverse complement strand
CGGGCTGTTGGCAGCTGTGTGGTGGCTGCTGGCAGCCGTGTGCTGGCTGCAGGGGTGGGCCTGGGCGGCTGCCGAGGGCCCCCAAAGCGCACCTACCAGCAGTAGCTCAAGACCTAGGCTGACCCTCCGATGTGCCCGGGCAGGACACCCAGGAGGCGGGGAGCTGCCCCCGCTGAGGTCCATGGCAGTTGGCAGAGATGGGTCTTTGAGAAAAAATGACAAAGTCCAAACGCTCCAGGCGCTGGCCAGGGGCGCGGACCGGGCTGGCCGGGCCGGCGGGGGCTGCGGCGGCCGGGGCTTAGCCGAGTGTCAGTGCATGTCCTGAGAACCGGGAAGGGGACAAACCGGTGGCTCCAGCCCGGGTTGGAGTTCCATGAGGTCGGCCTGACTCTGGAGGTTTTCCCCTTGGCATTTTCCCATTGGCCAAAAGGGGGGAAGTCAAAAAAGCACCCCCGCCAGATGTATGCAGAAGGGGCTGGGGGGTGACGGAGAGCGGGCTGTTGGCAGCTGTGTGGTGGCTGCTGGCAGCCGTGTGCTGGCTGCAGGGGTGGGCCTGGGCGGCTGCCGAGGGCCCCCGTAGTGCACCTACCAGTAGGGGGCTCGAGACCCAGGCTGAGCCTCCGATGTGCCCGGGCAGGACACCCAGGAGGCGGGGAGCAGCCCCCGCTGAAGCCCACGGCAGTTGGCAGAGATGAGTCTTTGAAAAAATGACAAAGTCCAAACGCTCCAGGCGCTGGCCAGGGGTGTGGACCCGGCTGGCCGGGCCGGCGGGAGCTGCGGCGGCCGGGGCTGAGCCGAGCGTCGACGCATGTCCTGAGAACCGGGAAGGGGACAAACCGGTGGCTCCAGGCCGGGTTGGAGTTCCATGAGGTCGGCCTGACTCTGGAGGTTTTCCCCCTGGCTTTTCTCCATAGGCCAAAACGGGGGGAGGCAAAAAAGCACCCCCAGCAGATGTATGCAGGAGGGGCTGGGGGGTGACGGAGAGCGGGCTGTTGGCAGCTGTGTGGTGGCTGTTGGCAGCTGTGTGGTGGCTGCTGGCAGCCGTGTGCTGGCTGCAGGGATGGGCCCCGGGCGGCTGCGGAGGGCCCCCAAAGCGCACCTACCAGTAGGGGCTGAAGACCCAGGCTGAGCCTCCGATGTGCCCGGGCAGGACACCCAGGGGGCGGGGAGCAGCCCCCGCTGAAGTCCATGGCATGTGCCAGAGGCGACTCTTGGAGAAAAAAAACGACAAAGTCCAAACGCTCCAGGCGTGCCGGCCAGGGGTGCGGACCCGGCCGGGCCGGCGAGAGCTGCGGCGGCCGGGGCAGAGCCGCGTGTCGATGCAGGTGGTGAGAACCGGTATGAGGGTAATCCTGGTCGCTCCGGGCCGAGCCAGGGTTCCAGGAGGGCGGAAGGAGCGGGCCCGTTTCCCCTGATAGCGCCGACGACGGTAAAATAAGGCCTCGCAAAACGTCAGCACGAACACCTTGTCGGGGTATAAGGGAACGAGCGGTGTGCGGTCTTTGACAAAGTGACAGTATTTCTCCAAAAAAAGCACCCCCGGCAGATGCGTGCAGACGGGGCTGGCTGGTGACGGAGAGCGGCGGGCTGTTGGCAGCAGTGTGCTGGCTGCAAGGGGTGGCCCGGGGCGGCTGCGGAGGGCCCCCAAAGTGCACCTGCCAGCGGTGGCTCAAGACCCTGGCTGAGCCTCCGATGTCCCCGGGCAGGACCCCAGCAGGCCGGGCACGGACCGCAGCTTGCCCCCTTTGCCGTCCGATGAAGCTTGCACGGTCAGAAAAAGTTTCAAAGTCCCAACGGGGGAGAGAGTGTTGACGGCGAGGGGGCGCTGGCTGCTCCAGGGGCCGGGAGGGAGGCCCTGGAGGTCGGCCTGGGGGTGAGTGGAGCGGCCCCCGTGTGTCCCTGAGCGTCCCCCGGTCTTTGGTCGAGAGGGGGTCTCAGCCGCTAGTGTGCCCGCCCGGGTACCTAGGGAGGCCGGCCTGGGGCGAGTGGAGCAGCCCCCGTGTGTCCCTGAGTGTCCCCTGGTCTTTGGTCGAGAGGGGGTCTCAGCCGCTAATGTGCCCGCCCGGGTACCTAGGGAGGCCGGCCTGGGGCGAGTGGAGCAGCCCCCGTGTGTCCCTGAGTGTCCCCTGGCGTTTGCTGAAGAGGGGGTCTCAGCCGCTAATGTGCCCGCCTGGGTACCTAGGGAGGCCGGCCTGGGGCGAGTGGAGCAGCCCCCGTGTGTCCCCGAGCGCCCCCCGGTCTCTGGTGGAGAGGGGGTCTCAGCCGCTAATGTGCCCGCCTCAGGGAGTCCGGCCTGGGGCGAGTGGAGCAGCCCCCGTGTGTCCCCGAGTGCCCCCCCGGTCTTTGGTGGAGAGGGGGTCTCAGCCGCTAATGTGCCCGCCTCAGGGAGTCCGGCCTGGGGCGAGTGGAGCAGCCCCCGTGTGTCCCTGAGCGTCCCCCGGTCTTTGGTGGAGAGGGGGTCTCAGCCGCTAATGTGCCCGCCTCAGGGAGGCCGGCCTGGGGCGAGTGGAGCAGCCCCCGTGTGTCCCTGAGCGTCCCCCGGTCTCTGGTGGAGAGGGGGCCTCAGCCGCTAATGTGCCCGCCTCAGGGAGGCCGGCCTGGGGCGAGTGGAGCAGCCCCCGTGTGTCCCTGTGTGTCCCCCGGTCTTTGGTGGAGAGGGGGCCTCAGCCGCTAATGTGCCCGCCTCAGGGAGGCCGGCCTGGGGCGAGTGGAGCAGCCCCCGTGTGTCCCTGAGCGTCCCCCGGTCTTTGGTCGAGAGGGGGTCTCAGCCGCTAATGTGCCCGCCTCAGGGAGGCCGGCCTGGGGCGAGTGGAGCAGCCCCCGTGTGTCCCTGAGCGTCCCCCGGTCTTTGGTGGAGAGGGGGCCTCAGCCGCTAATGTGCCCGCCTCAGGGAGGCCGGCCTGGGGCGAGTGGAGCAGCCCCCGTGTGTCCCTGAGCGTCCCCCGGTCTTTGGTCGAGAGGGGGTCTCAGCCGCTAATGTGCCCGCCTCAGGGAGGCCGGCCTGGGGCGAGTGGAGCAGCCCCCGCGTGTCCCTGAGTGTCCCCTGACGTTTGCTGAAGAGGGGGTCTCAGCCGCTAATGTGCCCGCCTCAGGGAGGCCGGCCTGGTGCGAGTGGAGCAGCCCCCGTGTGTCCCTGAGCGCCCCCCGGTCTTTGGTGGAGAGGGGGTCTCAGCCGCTAATGTGCCCGCCCGGGTACCTAGGGAGGCCGGCCTGGGGCGAGTGGAGCAGCCCCCGTGTGTCCCTGAGTGTCCCCCGGTCTTTGGTGGAGAGGGGGTCTCAGCCGCTAATGTGCCCGCCTCAGGGAGTCCGGCCTGGGGCGAGTGGAGCAGCCCCCGTGTATCCCCGAGTGCCCCCCGGTCTTTGGTGGAGAGGGGGTCTCAGCCGCTAATGTGCCCGCCTCAGGGAGTCCGGCCTGGGGCGAGTGGAGCAGCCCCCGTGTGTCCCTGAGCGTCCCCCGGTCATTGGTGGAGAGGGGGTCTCAGCTGCTAATGTGCCCGCCTCAGGGAGGCCGGCCTGGGGCGAGTGGAGCAGCCCCCGTGTGTCCCCGAGCGCCCCCCGGTCTCTGGTGGAGAGGGGGTCTCAGCCGCTAATGTGCCCGCCTCAGGGAGTCCGGCCTGGGGCGAGTGGAGCAGCCCCCGTGTGTCCCCGAGCGCCCCCCGGTCTCTGGTGGAGAGGGGGTCTCAGCCGCTAATGTGCCCGCCTGGGTACCCAGGGAGGCCGGCCTGGGGCGAGTGGAGCAGCCCCCGTGTGTCCCTGAGCGTCCCCCGGTCATTGGTGGAGAGGGGGTCTCAGCTGCTAATGTGCCCGCCTCAGGGAGGCCGGCCTGGGGCGAGTGGAGCAGCCCCCGTGTGTCCCCGAGCGCCCCCCGGTCTCTGGTGGAGAGGGGGTCTCAGCCGCTAATGTGCCCGCCTCAGGGAGTCCGGCCTGGGGCGAGTGGAGCAGCCCCCGTGTGTCCCCGAGCGCCCCCCGGTCTCTGGTGGAGAGGGGGTCTCAGCCGCTAATGTGCCCGCCTCAGGGAGTCCGGCCTGGGGCGAGTGGAGCAGCCCCCGTGTGTCCCCGAGCGCCCCCCGGTCTCTGGTGGAGAGGGGGTCTCAGCCGCTAATGTGCCCGCCCGGGTACCCAGGGAGGCCGGCCTGGGGCGAGTGGAGCAGCCCCCGTGCGTCCCTGAGCGCCCCCCTGGCGTTTGCTCAAGAGGGGGTCCCAGCCGCCAATATGGCCGCCCGGGTACCCGCGGGGGCCGCCCTGGGGCGAGTGGAGCAGCCCCCGTGTGCCCCTGAGCGCCCCCTGGCGTTCGCTGAAGAGGGGGTCTCAGCCGCCAATATGGCCGCCCGGGTGCCCGGGGGAGCGGCCTGGGGTGGCCCTGTGCAGCCTCCGGGCGCCCCTGAGTGTTTTCCAGTATCTGGCCGAGACACCCCCTGACCCTCCGACTGTGTCCGTTTGGAGCGCCTGGTGCCTGGGCACCCCCTGAGTGTTTTTCAGTATCTGGCCGAGACACCCCCTGACCCTCCGACTGTGTCCGTTTTTAGTGCCTGGTGCCTGGGCACAGACCGCGGCAGCTCCCGCTGGCCGCATTGACAGAGTGCTGAAAAAATGACAAAGTCCGAAAATGCCTGAGAACCGGGAAGGGGACAAACCGGCGGCTCCAGGCCGAGCCGGAGTTCCAGGAGGTCGGCATGATTTTGCCGGTTTCCCCATAGGAGGTGCCAAGTTGCCAAAATGGGGGAACTCAAAAAAGCACCCCCGCCAGATGTATGTAGGGGGGCTGGATGGTCGATGGGGAGTGGGTGCCTGGCAGCAGGGGCCACCCCGCGCAGGTGCCCCGGGGGGCCCGCGGGGGGCCCCCGAAGACACCCCCCCCAGCACTCGCTGAAAACCCCGTCCGAGCCGCCCGCGCTGCCCGGAGGGAGTCCCGGGAGGCCGGGCACGGCCCGCAGGTCTCTCCCTCTGCCCCCCGGTGAGGTTTGCACGGGGGGGAAAAGTTTCAAAGTCCCGACGGGGGGCGAGAGACAGTGCGGCGAGGGGTGGCGGGCTGCTCCGCGGACCCGGGGGAAGCCCGGGGAGGGCGGCCTGAGGGCGCGGAGGGCCCCCTGAGAGTGCCTACGGGTAGTAGGTGAGAAACCCTGCCTGTACCTCCCACGGGGCCCGGGCAGGGACCCCGGGAGGCCGGGCAGAGCCCGCAGGTCGCCCCCTTCCCGTCCGATGAAGCTCGCACGGTCAGAAAAGTTTCAAAGTCCCAACGGGGGGAGAGTGTTGACGGCGAGGGGGGTGCAGGCTGCTCCAGGGTCCGGGGGCAGCCCCTGGAGGTCGGCCTGGGGGTGTGGAGGGGCCCCCCTGAGAGCACCCAACAGTAGTTGCTCAAGACCCTGCCTGAGCCTCCGATGTGCCCGGGCATGAACCCCAGGAGGCGGGGAACAGCCGTGGCAGCCCCTGCTGAAGTCCTTGGCAGTTGGCAGAGGCGAGTCTTGGGGAAAAAAACGACAAAGTCCAAACGCTCCAGGCGCCGGCCAGGGGGGCGGACGTGGCTGGCCTGGCCGGCGGGTGCTGCGGCTGCCGGGGCTGAGCCGAGTGTCGATGCATCTCCTGAGAACCGGGAAGGGGACAAACCGGTGGCTCCAGTCCGAGCTGGAGTTCCAGAAGGTCGGCCTGACTCTGGAGGTTTTCCCCCTGGCTTTTCCCCATAGGCCAAAAGGGGGGAAGTCAAAAAAGCACCCCCGGCAGATGTATGCAGAAGGGGCTGGGGGGTGACGGAGAGCGGGCTGTTGGCAGCTGCGTGGTGGCTGCAGGGGTGGGCCTGGGCGGCTGCGGTGGGCCCCCTGAGTGCACCTGCCCGTGGTGGCTGAAAACCCAGGCTGAGCCTCCGATGTGCCCGGGCAGGACCCCAGGAGGCCGGGCACAGAACGCCGGTTGCCCCCCATTGCCGTTTGACGAAGCTTGCACGGTCAGAAAAGTTTCAAAGTCCCAACGGGGAGAGAGTGTTGACGGCGAGGGGGTGCTGGCAGCTCCAGCGGCCGGGGGCAACCGCTGGAGGCTGGGCCCGGACTGCGGCAGCCCCCCTTGCAGTCGAACAAAGTTTGAGGAGACGAGTCATGAAAATGACAAAGTCCAAACGCTCCAGGCGTGCCGTCCAGGGGGGCGGACCCAGCTGGTCGGACCGGCGGGAGCTGCGGCGGCCGGGGAAGAGCCGAGTGTCAATGCAGGTCACGAGAACCGGTATGAGGGTAAACCTGGCCGCTCCGGGCCGAGGCACGGTTCCAGGAGGGCGGAAGGAGCGGGCCCGCTTCCCCTGATAGCGCCGACGGCGGTAAAATAAGGCCTCGCAAAACGTCAGCACGAACACCTTGTCGGGGTATAAGGGAACGAGCGGTGTGCGGTCTTTGACAAAGTGACAGTGTTTCTCAAAAAAGCACCCCCGGCAGATGTGTGCAGACGGGGCTGGCTGGTGTGGGAGAGCGGCGGGCTGTTGGCAGCAGTGTGCTGGCTGCAGGGGTGGCCCGGGGCGGCTGCGGAGGGCCCCCAAAGCGCACCTACCAGTGGTGGCTGAAAACCCCCGCTGAGCCTCCGATGTCCCCGGGCAGGACCCCAGGAGGCCGGGCAGAGCCCGCCGCTTGCCCCCTTGCCGTTTGACGAAGCTTGCACGGTCAGAAAAGTTTCAAAGTCCCCACGGGGGGAGAGTGTTGACGGCGAGGAGGTGCTGGCTGCTCCAGGGGCCGGGGGCAACCCCTGGAGGCTGGGCACGGACTGCGGCAGCCCCCCTTGCAGTCGAACAAAGTTTGAGGAGACAAGTCATGAAAATGACAAAGTCCAAACGCTCCAGGCGCCGGCCTGGGGTGCGGACCCGGCTGGCCGGGGCCGGCGGGAGCTGCGGCGGCCGGGGCTGAGCCGAGTGTCAATGCAGGTCCTGAGAACCGGGAAGGGGACAAACCGGTGGCTCCAGGCCGGGTTGGAGTTCCAGGAGGTCGGCAGGACTCTGGAGGTTTTCCCCTTGGCATTGTCCCATTGGCCACAATGGGGGAAGTCAAAAAAGCACCCCCAGCAGATGTATGCAGAGGGGCTGGCGGGTGACGGAGAGCGGGCAGTTGGCAGCTGTGTGGTGGCTGCAGGAGGTGGGCCTGGGCGGCTGCGGAGGGCCCCCAAAGTGCACCTACCAGAAGGGGCCCAAGACCCAGGCTGAGCCTCCGATGTGCCCGGGCAGGACACCCAGGAGGCGGGGAGCAGCCCCCGCTGAGGTCCATGGCATGTGCCAGAGGCGAGTCTTGGAGAAAAAACGACAAAGTCCAAACGCTCCAGGCGCCGGGCAGGGTGGCGGACCCGGCTGGCCGGGCCGGCGGGGGCTGCGGCTGCCGGGGCTGAGCCGAGTGTCAATGCAGGTCCTGAGAACCGGGAAGGGGACAAACCGGCGGCTCCAGGCCGAGCTCGAGTTCCAGAAGGTCGGCCTGACTCTGGAGGTTTTCCCCCTGGCTTTTCCCCATAGGCCAAAATGGGGGAAGTCAAAAAAGCACCCCCAGCAGATGTATGCAGAGGGGCTGGGGGGTGATGGAGAGCGGGCTGTTGGCAGCCGTGTGCTGGCTGCAGGGGTGGACCTGGGCGGCTGCGGAGGGCCCCCTGAGTGCACCTGCCAGCGGTGGCTCAACACCCTGGCTGAGCCTCCGATGTCCCCGGGCAGGACCCCAGGAGGCCGGGCACAGACCGCAGCCTGCCCCCTTGCCTTTTGACGAAGCTTGCACGGTCAGAAAAAAGTTTCAAAGTCCCGACGGGGAGAGAGTGTTGAGGGCGAGGGGGTGCCGGCTGCTCCAGGGGCCGGGGGCAACCCCTGGAGGCTGGGCACGGACCGCGGCACACCCCCTTGCGGTCGAACAAAGTTTGAGGAGACAAGTCATGAAAATGACAAAGTCCAAACGCTCCAGGCGAGCCGGCCAGGGGTGCGGACCCGGCTGGCCGGGCCGGCGGGAGCTGCGGCTGCCAGGGTTGAGCCGAGTGTCAATGCATGTCCTGAGAACCGGGAAGGGGACAAACCGGTGGCTCCAGGCCGGGTTGGAGTTCCAGGAGGTCGGCCTGACTCTGGAGGTTTTCCCCCCGGCCTTTCCCCTTAGGCCAAAATGGGGGAAGTCAAAAAAGCACCCCCGGCAGATGTGTGCAATGGGCTGGGGGGTGATGGAGAGCGGGCTGTTGGCAGCTGTGTGGCGGCTGCAGGGGTGGGCCTGGGCGGCTGCGGAGGGCCCCCAAAGTGCACCTACAAGTAGGGGCCCAAGACCCAGGCTGAGCCTCCGAAGTTCCCCGGGCAGGACACCCAGGAGGCGGGGAGCAGCCCCCGCTGAAGTCCACGGCATGTGCCAGAGGCGAGTCTTGGAGAAAAAAATGACAAAGTCCAAACGCTCCAGGCGTGCCGGCCAGGGGGGCGGACCTGGCTGGCCGGGCCGGCGGGAGCTGCGGCTGCCGGGGTTGAGCCGAGTGTCGATGCAGGTCCTGAGAACCGGGAAGGGGACAAACCGGTGGCTCCAGGCCGGGTTGGAGTTCCAGGAGGTCGGCAGGACTCTGGAGGTTTTCCCCTTGGCATTGTCCCATTGGCCACAATGGGGGAAGTCAAAAAAGCACCCCCAGCAGATGTATGCAGAGGGGCTGGGGGGTGATGGAGAGCGGGCTGTTGGCAGCCGTGTGCTGGCTGCAGGGGTGGGCATGGGCGGCTGCGGAGGGCCCCCTGAGTGCACCTGCCAGCGGTGGCTCAACACCCTGGCTGAGCCTCCGATGTGCCCCGGCAGGACCCCAGGAGGCCGGGCACAGAACGCCGGCTGCCCCCCCTTGCCGTTTGACGAAGCTTGCGCGGTCAGAAAAGTTTCAAAGTCCCAACGGGGAGAGAGCGTTGACGGCGAGGGGGTGCTGGCTGCTCCAGGGGCCGGGGACAACCCCTGGAGGCTGGGCACGGACTGCGGCAGCCCCCCTTGCAGTCGGACAAAGTTTGAGGAGACGAGTCATGAAAATGACAAAGTCCAAACGCTCCAGGCGCCGGCCAGGGGGGCGGACCCGGCTGGCTGGGCCGGCGGGGGCTGCGGCTGCCGGGGCTGAGCCGAGTGTCAATGCATGTCCTGAGAACCGGGAAGGGGACAAACCAGTAGCTCCAGGCCGAGCTGGAGTTCCAGGAGGTCGGCCTGACTCTGGAGGTTTTCCCCCTGGCTTTTCCCCATAGGCCAAAACGGGGGAAGTCAAAAAAGCACCCCCAGCAGATGTATGCAGAGGGTCTGGCGGGTCATGGGGAGCGGGCTGTTTGGCAGCAGTGTGCTGGCTGCAGAGGTGTGCATGGGCGTCTGCGGAGGGCCCCCTGAGTGCACCTACCAGTGGTGGCTCAAGACCCAGGCTGAGCCTCCGATGTGCCCGGGCAGGACCCCAGGAGGCCGGGCACAGAACGCCGGCTGCCCCCTTGCCGTTTGACGAAGCTTGCACGGTCAGAAAAAAGTTTCAAAGTCCCAACGGGGGGAGAGCGTTGACGGCGAGGGGGCGCTGGCTGCTCCAGGGGCCGGGAGGGAGGCCCTGGAGGTGGGCCTGGGGGTGTGGAGGGGCCCCCTAGGAGCACCCAACAGTAGTCGGTCAAGACCCTGCCCGCGCCTCTGGCGTTGCAGGGCAGGACACCCTGGAGGCTGGGCACGGACCGCCGGTCGCCCCCCATTGTAGTCCAACAAAGTTCGAAGAGACGAATCACGGAAATCACAAGTCCAAAAATCCCTGAGAACCGGGAAGGGGACAGACCGGTGGCTCCAGGCCGGGCTTGAGTTCCATGAGGTCGGCCTGACTCTGGAGGTTTTCCCCTTGGCATTTTCCCATTGGCCAAAATGGGGGAAGTCAAAAAAGCACCCCCGGCAGATGTATGCAGAGGGGCCTGGGGGGGTGACGGGGAGCGGGCTGTTGGCAGCAGTGTGCTGGCTGCAGAGGTGGCCCTGGGCGGCTGCAGAGGGCCCCCTGAGTGCACCTACCAGCAGTTGCTCTTGACCCTGCCTGAGCCTCCGGTGTTGCAGGGCAGGACACCCATTGGCGGGGAACAGCAGGTGGCAGCCCCTGCTGAAGTCGTTGGCAGAGATGAGTCTTTGAAAAAACGACAAAGTCCAAACGCTCCAGGCGTGCCGGCCAGGGTGGCGGACCCGGCTGGCTGGGCCGGTGGGAGCTGCGGCTGCCGGGGCTGAGCCGAGTGTCGATGTATGTCACGAGAACCGGTATGAGGGTGATCCTGGTCGCTCCGGGCCGAGGCACGGTTCCAGGAGGGCGGAAGGAGCGGGCCCGTTTCCCCTGATAGCGCCGACGGCGGTAAATTAAGGCCTCGCAAAACGTCAGGACGAACACCTTTTTTGCATATAAGGGAACGAGCGGTGTGCGGTCCTTGACAAAGTGACTATTTCTCAATGTGCTGAGGAGTGGGGACCGCTCAAAGTCAAAGCACCGCGGCCGCCCCTCTGCCACCTCCCTGGGAGCAGAGTCATCGAGCGCGAGTGTCCCCACTCCGCCTGTCCAGGCCGTGGGGCCGACAGGCCGGCTGGCTGCCCGGGCAGACCCCGCTCTCCGAGCGGCCGGGCCCCAACGTTCGAGAGGTGTAGGAAGCCACCTTGGGGGGCTGCGGAGGCCCCCCTGACACCGCCTCCAAGCCCTTGCTGAGAGCCCTGTCCTAGCTGCCTGCGCGGGCAGGCGGGACCCCCCCCTAGTAGGCCGTGCACAGCCCGCGGCAGCCACTGCTGAAGCCCACGGCAGTTGGCAGAGATGGGTCTTTGAATAAAATGACAAAGTCCAAACGCTCCAGGCGCCGGCCAGGGGGGAGGACCCGGCTGGCCGGGCCGGCGGGAGCTGCGGCGGCTGGTGAAGAGCCGAGTGTCAAGGCATGTCCTGAGAACCGGGAAGGGGGCAAACCAGTAGCTCCAGGCCGGGCTAGGGTTCCAGGAGGTCGGCCTGACTGTGGAGGTTTTCCCCCTGGCTTTTCCCCATAGGCCAAAACGGGGGAAGTCAAAAAAGCACCCCCGGCAGATGTATGCAGAGGGGCTGGCGGGTGATGGGGAGCGGGCTGTTGGCAGCAGTGTGCTGGCTGCAGAGGTGTGCCTGGGCGGCTGCGGAGGGCCCCCTGAGTGCACCTGCCAGCAGTGGCTCAACACCCTGGCTGAGCCTCCGATGTCCCCGGGCAGGACCCCAGGAGGCCGGGCAGAGCCCGCCGCTTGCCCCCTTGCCGTTTGACGAAGCTTGCATGGTCAGAAAAGTTTCAAAGTCCCAACGGTGAGAGAGCGTTGATGGCGAGGGGGTGCTGGCTGCCCCAGGGGCCGGGTGGGAGGCCCTGGGGGTGTGGAGGTGCCCCCTGAGAGCACCCAACAGAAGTTGCTCAAGACCCTGCCTGAGCCTCCGGTGTTGCAGGGAAGGACACCCAGGGGGCGGGGAACAGCCGTGGCAGCCCCCCTTGCAGTTGAACAAAGTTTGAGGAGACAAGTCATGAAAATGACAAAGTCCAAACGCTCCAGGCACCGGGCAGGGTGGCGGACCCGGCTGGCCGGGCCGGCGGGGGCTGCGGCTGCCGGGGCTGAGCCGAGTGTCAATGCAGGTCCTGAGAACCGGGAAGGGGACAAACCGGCGGCTCCAGGCCGAGCTCGAGTTCCAGAAGGTCGGCCTGACTCTGGAGGTTTTCCCCCTGGCTTTTCCCCATAGGCCAAAATGGGGGAAGTCAAAAAAGCACCCCCAGCAGATGTATGCAGAGGGGCTGGGGGGTGATGGGGAGCGGGTGTTTGGCAGCAGTGTGCTGGCTGAAGAGGTGTGCATGGGCGTCTGCGGAGGGCCCCCTGAGTGCACCTGCCAGCGGTGGCTCAAAACCCTGGCTGAGCCTCCGATGTCCCCGGGCAGAACCCCAGGAGGCCGGGCACAGACCGCAGCCTGCCCCCTCGCCGTTTGACGAAGCTTGCACGGTCAGAAAAGTTTCAAAGTCCCAACGGGGAGAGAGTGTTGACGGCGAGGGGGTTACTGGCTGCTCCAGGGGCAACCCCTGGAGGCTGGGCACGGACTGCGGCAGCCCCCCTTGCAGTCGGACAAAGTTTGAGGAGACAAGTCATGAAAATGACAAAGTCCAAACGCTCCAGGCGTGCCGGCCAGGGGTGCGGACCCGGCTGGCCGGGCCGGCGGGGGCTGCGGCGGCTGGGGCTGAGCCGAGTGTCAATGCATGTCCTGAGAACCGGGAAGGGGACAGACCGGTGGCTCCAGTCCGGGTTGGAGTTCCAGGAGGTCGGCCTGACTCTGGAGGTTTTCCCCCTGGCTTTTCCCCATAGGCCAAAACGCGGGGAGGCAAAAAAGCACCCCCAGCAGATGTATGCAATGGGCTGGTGGGTGATGGAGAGCGGGCTGTTGGCAGCTGTGTGGTGGCTGCAGTGGTGGGCCTGGGCGGCTGCGGAGGGCCCCCAAAGTGCACCTACCAGTAGGGGCCCAAGACCCTGGCTGAGCCTCCGATGTGCCCGGGCAGGACACCCGGGAGGCGGGGAGCAGCCCCCGCTGAGGTCCATGGCATGTGCCAGAGGCGAGTCTTGGAGAAAAAACGACAAAGTCCAAACGCTCCAGGCGCCGGGCAGGGTGGCGGACCCGGGTGGCCGGGCCGGCGGGGGCTGCGGCTGCCGGGGCTGAGCCGAGTGTCAATGCATGTCCTGAGAACCGGGAAGGGGACAAACCGGTGGCTCCAGGCCGGGTTGGAGTTCCAGGGGATCGGCCTGACTCTGGAGGTTTTCCCCCTGGCTTTTCCCCATAGGCCAAAACGGGGGGAGCCAAAAAAGCACCCCCAGCAGATGTATGCAGAGGGGCTGGGGGGTGACAGAGAGCGGGCTGTTGGCAGCTGTCTGGTGGCTGCAGGGGTGGCCCTGGGCGGCTGAAGAGGGCCCCCTGAGTGCACCTACCAGCAGTAGCTCAAGACCCAGGCTGAGCCTCCGATGTCCCCGGGCAGGACCCCAGGAGGCCGGGTAGAGCCCGCAGGTCACCCCCTTGCCGTCCAATGAAGCTTGCACGGTCAGAAAAGTTTCAAAGTCCCAACGGGGAGAGAGTGTTGACGGCGAGGGGGTGCTGGCTGCTCCAGGGGCCGGGGGCAGCCCCTGGAGGTCGGCCTGGGGGTGTGGAGGGGCCCCCCTGAGAGCACCCAACAGTAGTTGCTCAAGACCCTGCCTGAGCCTCCGGTGTGCCCGGGCATGAACCCCAGGAGGCGGGGAACAGCCGTGGCAGCCCCTGCTGAAGTCCTTGGCAGTTGGCAGAGGCGAGTCTTGGGGGAAAAAATGACAAAGTCCAAACGCTCCAGGCGCCGGGCAGGGTGGCGGAACCGGCTGGCCGGGCCGGCGGGGGCCGCGGCTGCCGGGGCTGAGCCGAGTGTCGATGCAGGTCCTGAGAACCGGGAAGGGGACAAACCAGTAGCTCCAGGCCGGGTTGGAGTTCCACGAGGTCGGCATGACTCTGGAGGCTTTCCCCCTGGCATTTTCCCATTGGCCAAAATGGGGGAAGTCAAAAAAGCACCCCCAGCAGATGTATGCAGAGGGGCTGGGGGGTGACGGAGAGCGGGCTGTTGGCAGCTGTGTGGTGGCTGCAGGGGTGGCCCTGGGCGGCTGCAGAGGGCCCCCTGAGTGCACCTATCAGCCGTTGCTCAAGACCCCGCCTGAGCCTCCGGTGTTGCAGGTCAGGACACCCATTGGCGGGGAACAGCAGGTGGCAGCCCATGCTATAGTCGTTGGCAGAGATGAGTCTTGGAGAAAAAACGACAAAGTCCAAACGCTCCAGGCGTGCCGGCCAGGGCGGCGGACCCGGCTGGCTGGGCCGGCGGGAGCTGCGGCTGCCGGGGCTGAGCCGAGTGTCAATGCATGTCGTGAGAACCGGTATGAGGGTAATCCTGGTCGCTCCGGGCCGAGCCCCGGTTCCACGAAGGCGGAAGGAGCGGGCCTGTTTCCCCTGATAGCGCCGACGGCGGTAAAATAAGGCCTCGCAAAACGTCAGCACGAACACCTTGTCGGGGTATAAGGGAACGAGCGGTGTGCGGTCTTTGACAAAGTGACAGTATGTCTCAAAAAAAGCACCCCCCCGCAGATGTGTGCAGACGGGGCTGGCTGGCTGGTTGGTGATGGAGAGCGGCGGGCTGTTGGCAGCAGTTTGCTGGCTGCAGGGGTGGCCCGGGGCGGCTGCGGAGGGCCCCCCAAAGCGCACCTACCAGTAGGGGCTCAAGACCCAGGCTGAGCCTCCGATGTCCCCGGGCAGGACCCCAGCAGGCCGGGCACAGACCGCAGCCTGCCCCCTTGCCGTCCGATGAAGCTTGCACGGTCAGAAAAAGTTTCAAAGTCCCAACGGGGAGAGAGTGTTGACGGCGAGGGGGTGCTGGCTGCCCCAGGGGCCGGGAGGGAGGCCCTGGAGGTGGGCCTGGGGGTGTGGAGGGGCCCCCTGAGAGCACCCAACAGAAGTTGCTCAAGACCCTGCCTGAGCCTCCGGTGTTGCAGGGAAGGACACCCAGGGGGCGGGGAACAGCCGTGGCAGCCCCCCTTGCAGTCGAACAAAGTTTGAGGAGACAAGTCATGAAAATGACAAAGTCCAAACGCTCCAGGCGTGCCGGCCAGGGGGGCGGACCCGGCTGGCTGGGCCGAGGGGAGCTGCGGCGGCTGGGGAAGAGCCGAGTGTCGATGCATGTCCTGAGAACCGGGAAGGGGGCAAACCAGTAGCTCCAGGCCGGGCTAGGGTTCCAGGAGGTCGGCCTGACTCTGGAGGTTTTCCCCCTGGCTTTTCCCCATAGGCCGAAATGGGGGAAGTCAAAAAAGCACCCCCGGCAGATGTATGCAGAGCGGCTGGGGTGTGACGGGGAGCGGGCTGTTGGCAGCAGTGTGCTGGCTGCGGAGGTGTGCCTGGGCGTCTGCGGAGGGCCCCCTGAGTGCACCTGCCAGTAGTCACTCAACACCCAGCCTGAGCCTCCGAAGTGCCCGGGCAGGACCCCAGGAGGCCGGGCAGAGCCCGCCGCTTGCCCCCTTGCCGTTTGACGAAGCTTGCACGGTCAGAAAAGTTTCAAAGTCCCAACGGGGAGAGAGCGTTGACGGCGAGGGGGCGCTGGCTGCTCCAGGGGCCGGGAGGGAGGCCCTGGAGGTGGGCCTGGGGGTGTGGAGGGGCCCCCTGAGAGCACCAACCAGCAGTTGCTCAAGACCCTGCCTGAGCCTCCGGTGTGGCAGGGCAGGACACCCATTGGCGGGGAACAGCAGGTGGCAGCCCCAACTGAAGTCCTTGGCAGCTGGCAGAGATGAGTCTTTGAGAAAAAACGACAAAGTCCAAACGCTCCAGGCGTGCCGGCCAGGGGGGTGGACCCGGCTGGCTGGGCCGAGGGGAGCTGCGGCGGCTGGGGAAGAGCCGAGTGTCGATGCATGTCCTGAGAACCGGGAAGGGGGCAAACCAGTAGCTCCAGGCCGAGCTGGGGTTCCAGGAGGTCGGCCTGACTCTGGAGGTTTTCCCCCTGGCTTTTCCCCATAGGCCAACATGGGGGAAGTCAAAAAAGCACCCCCGGCAGATGTATGCAGAGGGGCTGGATGGTGACGGGGAGCGGGCTGTTGGCAGCAGTGTGCTGGCTGCAGAGGGCCCCCGAGGTGCACCTACCAGCAGTTGCTCAAGACCACGCCTGAGCCTCCGGTGTTGCAGGTCAGGACACCCATTGGCGGGGAACAGCAGGTGGCAGCCCCTGCTGAAGTCGTTGGCAGAGATGAGTCTTTGAGAAAAAAACGACAAAGTCCAAACGCTCCAGGCGCCGGTCCGGGGGGCGGACCCGGCTGGCCGGGCCGAGGGGAGCTGCGGCGGCTGGGGAAGAGCCGAGTGTCGATGCATGTCCTGAGAACCGGGAAGGGGGCAAACCAGTAGCTCCAGGCCGAGCTGGGGTTCCAGGAGGTCGGCATGACTCTGGAGTTTCCCCCCTTGGCTTTTCCCCATAGGCCAAAACGGGGGAAGTCAAAAAAGCACCCCCAGCAGATGTATGCAGATGGGCTGGCTGGTGATGGAGAGCGGGCTGTTGGCAGCCGTGTGCTGGCTGCAGAGGGCCCCCGAGGTGCTGCACCTACCAGTAGTTGCTCAAGACCCCGACTGACCCTCCGGTGTTGCAGGGCAGGACACCCAGGAGGCGGGGAACAGCCGTGGCAGCCCCTGCTGAATCCCACGGCAGTTGGCAGAGATGAGTCTTTGAGGAAAAATGACAAAGTGCAAACGCTCCAGGCGCCGGCCAGGGGGGCGTACCCGGCTGGCCGGGCCGGCGGGAGCTGCGGCTGCCGGGGCTGAGCCGAGTATCCATGCATGTCGTGAGAACCGGTATGAGGGTAAACCTGGTCGTTCGGGGCCGAGCCACGGTTCCGGGAAGGCGGAAGGAGCGGGCCTGTTTGCCCTGATAGCGCCGACGGCGGTAAATTAAGGCCTCGCAAAACGTCAGGACGAACACCTTTTTTGCATATAAGGGAACGAGCGGTGTGCGGTCTTTGACAAAGTGACTATTTCTCAATGTGCTGAGAAGGGAGTGGGGACCGCTCAAAGTCAAAGCACCGCGTCCGCCCCTCTGCCACCTCCCTGGGAGCAGAGTCATCGAGCGCGAGTGTCCCCACTCCGCCTGTCCAGGCCGCGGGGCCGACAGGCTGGCTGGCTGCCCGGGCAGACCCCGCTCTCACCGAGCGGCCGGGCCCAACGTTCAAGAGGTGTACGAAGCCACCTTGGGGGGCTGCGGAGGCCCCCCTGAGAGGGCTGATAACCCCGTCCTAGCTGCCTGCGCGGGCAGGCGGGACCCCCAAGAGGCCGGGCACAGCCCGCGGCAGCCCCCGCCGAAGTCCACGGCAGTTGGCAGAGACGAGTCTCGGAGAGAAAACGACAAAGTCCAGACGCTCCAGGCGCCGGCCAGGGGTGCGGACCCGGCTGGCCGGGCCGGCGGGAGCTGCGGCTGCCGGGGCCGAGCCGAGTGTCGACGCATGTCGTGAGAACCGGTATGAGGGTAATCCTGGGCCCTCGGGGCCGAGCTACGGTTCCATGAAGGCGGAAGGAGCGGGCCTGTTTCCCCTGATAGCGCCGACGACGGTAAAATAAGGGCTCGCAAAACGTCAGGACGAACACCTTTTTTGCATATAAGGGAACGAGCGGTGTGCGGTCTTTGACAAAGTGACTATTTCTCAGAGTGCTGGAGTGGGGACCGCTCAAAGTCAAAGCACCGCGGCCGCCCCTCTGCCACCTCCCTGGGAGCAGAGTCATAGAGCGCAAGTGTCCCCACTCCGCCTGTGCAGGCCGCGGGGCCAACAGGCTGGCTGGCTGGCTGGCTGCCCGGGCGACCCCCCTCCGAGATGCCGGGCTGAGGCGTAGGCAGCCGCCTCCATCACCACCACCCAAGGCGAGAGAGTGGGTCAACGGGAGAGCCGTCGCGGCCGGGGGACCCTCGCCGCGCCCATGTCCGGGGAAGGACCACAAGGGCCCTGCTCCCCGGCGCCCCGGCGAGCGGGTTCACCCTCGGCGCGTACGGCTCTCGAGGATGGGGAAGGGACGCGCGTGGGCGTCCCTCCCGTCCCCCGCGGAAGAAGGCGAGCGACTCTGCGCGTCGGGACACCCCGCGGAGCCCCCTGCGGGGGGAGTACTCCGGGGGAGAAGCGTGGCGCAGGGGGTGCAGCCCTTTCCCAGGCCACCGTGCGACGGCGTCGGTGGGGCCGACGCCGAGAGAGAGAACGATCCGGGCTCTCCCGCCTCAGGGCGGCCGAGAGCGGGGCACGGGCCCCACGTTTGGTGAAGGTTTTCCCGAAAGCGAAGGACCCCCGCCTGTCCCCTCGGGCTCCGGCCGATGCGGGCGGTCCAGGGCGGGGATAGGGGACGGCGGCCTGCGGACGACGCGCTTTATCCCCAGAAGGAGCGAGGCATGAGGGGGTGTTCCACCCCCGCCGGCCGGTCTCGCTCCTTCTCCGGGCTACCCCTCGGCGGAGTAAAGACCCCCGGGTCAACGCTCCCGCGTCCGGGCGCCGGCGCGCGTCCCCTTCCCGCGGGGGGTGGATCCCTTCCACCCCCGGCCGTCCGAGGCCCGTGCGCCTCGGGCGGCCTCCCTTCCGAGAGAGGGAGAGAGAGAGACGGAGGACGGTGGTCCGCGACGGCGCGAGGCGTCCGTGTTGTGTTCCCCACGGCGGCTACCCGGTCGATCCCGCCCGCCGGTAGCCTTGGCTTGCCCCCGTTCCGCCTGTCCAGGCCGCGGGGCCGACGGGCTGTCTGCCCGGGTAGACCCCGCTCTCACCGAGCGGCCGGGCGGCCACGTTCAAGAGGTGTACGAAGCCACCTCGGGGTGGAGCCCTTCCACCCCTGGCCGTCCGAGGCCCGTGCGCCTCGGGCGGCCTCCCTTCCGAGAGAGGGAGAGAGACGGAGGACGGTGGTCCGCGACGGCGCGAGGCGTCCAACTTGTGTTCCCCACGGCGGCTACCCGGTCGATCCCGCCCGCCGGTAACCTTGGCTTGTCCCCACTCCGCCTGTCCAGGCCGCGGGGCCAACAGGCTGTCCGCCCGGGTAGACCCCGCTCTCCGAGCGGCCGGGCGCCACGTTCAAGAGGTGTACGAAGCCACCTTGGGGGGGCTGCGGTGCCCCCCACCCCTGAGAGTGCCTCCCAGGCCGAGGGAGCCCGGCGGTCGAGTGTCGTAGGAAAGCGCGTGCCACGGCTGTGTCGGTCACAGGGGCCAGAGGTAGTTTGGGCAACGGCTTAGATCCGTATGAAGCTCATCCTTTCCGGCCTGTTCTGGCGGCGGCTAGGCGCGCGCGCGCGAATGGCACGACACCCCTGGTTCCAGCGAGGCGACGGCGCCCCGCACCCCACTCTCCGGGCCGAGCAGAGCCCCCGAGCGCAAGAGTCCCCGCTCCGCCTGTCCAGGCCGCGGGGCCAGCAGGCTGTCTGCCCGGGTAGACCCCGCTCTCACCGAGCGGCCGGGCGCCACGTTCAAGAGGTGTACGAAGCCACCTTGGGGTGGAGCCCTTCCACCCCTGGCCGCCCGAGGCCCGTGCGCCTCGGGCGGCCCCCCTTCCGAGAGAGGGAGAGAGACGGAGGACGGTGGTCCGCGACGGTGCGAGGCGTCCAACTTGTGTTCCCCCACGGCGGCTACCCGGTCGATCCCGCCCGCCGGTAGCCTTGGCTTGCCCCCACTCCGCCTGTCCAGGCCGCGGGGCCGACGGGCTGTCTGCCCGGGTAGACCCCGCTCTCCGAGCGGCCGGGCGCCACGTTCAAGAGGTGTACGTAAAGCCACCTTGGGGGGCTGCGGTGCCCCCCGCCCCGAGAGTGCCTCCCATTCCGAGGGGAGCCTGGCGGTCGAGTGTCGTAGGAAAGCGCGTGCGCGGCTGTGTCGGTCACACGGGCCAGAGTTAGTTTGGGCAACGGCTTAGATCCGTATGCAGCTCAACCTTCCCGGCCTGTTCTGGCGGCGGCTAGGCGCGCGCGAACGTCACGACGCCCCAGGTTCCAGCGAGGCGACGGCGCCCCGCACCCCGCTCTCCGGGCCGTGCAGAGCCCCCCCGAGCGCAAGAGCCCCCGCTCCGCCTGTCCAGGCCGCGGGGCCGACAGGCTGTCTGCCCGCGTAGACCCCGCTCTCACCGAGCGGCCGGGCGCCACGTTTAAGAGGTGTACGAAGCCACCTTTGGGGGGGCTGCGGTGGCCCCCTGCCCCGAGAGTGCCTCCCAGGCTGAGGGAGCCCGGCGGTCGAGTGTCGTAGGAAAGCGCGCGCGCGGCTGTGTCACACGGGCCAGAGTTAGTTTGGGCAACGGCTTAGATCCGTATGCAGCTCAACCTTTCCGGCCTGTTCTGGCGGCGGCTAGGCGCGCGCGAACGTCACGCCGCCCCAGGTTCCAGCGAGGCGACGGCGCCCCGCACCCCGCTCTCCGGGCCGTGCAGAGCCCCCACGAGCGCAAGAGCCCCCGCTCCGCCTGTCCAGGCCGCGGGGCCGACAGGCTGTCTGCCCGCGTAGACCCCGCTCTCCGAGCGGCCGGGCGCCACGTTCAAGAGGTGTACGAAGCCACCTTAA
>NW_027102336.1:0-17500 GCF_035609145.1 Eleutherodactylus coqui | reverse complement strand
CGGGAAGGGGACAAACCGGTGGCTCGAGGCCGAGCTGGAGTTCCAGGAGGTCGGCCTGACTCTGGAGGTTTTCCCCTTAGCATTTTACCATAGGCCAAAACGGGGGAAGTCAAAAAAGCACCCCCGGCAGATGTATGCAGAAGGGGCTGGGGGGTGACGGAGAGCGGGCTGTTGGCAGCTGTGTGGTGGCTGCTGGCAGCCGTGTGCTGGCTGCAGGGGTGGGCCTGGGCGGCTGCCGAGGGCCCCCGTAGTGCACCTACCAGTAGGGGGCTCGAGACCCAGGCTGAGCCTCCGATGTGCCCGGGCAGGACACCCAGGAGGCGGGGAGCAGCCCCCGCTGAAGTCCATGGCAGTTGGCAGAGGCGAGTCTTGGAGAAAAAACGACAAAGTCCAAACGCTCCAGGCGTGCCGGCCAGGGGTGCGGACCCGGGTGGCCGGGCCGGCGGGAGCTGCGGCTGCCGGGGCTGAGCCGAGTATTAGTGCATGTCCTGAGAACCGGGAAGGGGACAAACCGGTGGCTCCAGGCCGGGTTGGAGTTCCATGAGGTCGGCCTGACTCTGGAGGTTTTCCCCTTAGCATTTCCCCATAGGCCAAAAGGGGGGAAGTCAAAAAAGCACCCCCAGCAGATGTATGCAGAGTTGGGCTGGGGGGTGACGGAGAGCGGGCTGTTGGCAGCTGTGTGGTGGCTGCTGGCAGCCGTGTGCTGGCTGCAGGGGTGGGCCTGGGCGGCTGCGGAGGGCCCCTTCAGAGTGCACCTACCAGTAGGGGCTCAAGACCCAGGCTGAGCCTCCGATGTGCCCGGGCTGAACACCCAGGAGGCGGGCAGCAGCCCCCGCTGAAGCCCACGGCAGTTGGCAGAGATGGGTCTTTGAGAAAAAATGACAAAGTCCAAACGCTCCAGGCGCTGGCCAGGGGTGCGGACCGGGCTGGCCGGGGCCGGCGGGAGCTGCGGCTGCCGGGGCTGAGCCGAGTGCCTATGCATGTCCTGAGAACCGGGAAGGGGACAAACCGGTGGCTCGAGGCCGGGCTGGAGTTCCAGGAGGTCGGCCTGACTCTGGAGGTTTTCCCCTTAGCATTTCCCCATAGGCCAAAAGGGGGGAAGTCAAAAAAGCACCCCCAGCAGATGTATGCAGAAGGGGCTGGGGGGTGACGGAGAGCGGGCTGTTGGCAGCTGCGTGGTGGCTGCTGGCAGCCGTGTGCTGGCTGCAGGGGTGGGCCTGGGCGGCTGCGGAGGGCCCCCTGAGTGCACCTGCCAGCGGTGGTTGAAGACATTGCCTGAGCCTCCGATGTGCCCGGGCAGGACACCCGGGAGGCGGGGAACAGCCCCCGCTGAAGTCCATGGCATGTGCCAGAATCGAGTCTTGGAGAAAAAATGACAAAGTCCAAACGCTCCAGGCGCCGGCCAGGGCGGTTGACCCCGGCTGGCCGGGCCGGCGGGGGCTGCGGCTGCCGGGGCTGAGCCGAGTGTCGATGCATGTCGTGAGAACCGGGAAGGGGACAAACCGGTGGCTCGAGGCCGGGTTGGAGTTCCAGGAGGTCGGCCTGACTCTGGAGGTTTTCCCCTTGGCATTTCCCCATAGGCCAAAAGGGGGGAAGTCAAAAAAGCACCCCCAGCAGATGTATGCAGGAGGGGCTGGGGGGTGACGGAGAGCGGGCTGTTGGCAGCTGTGTGGTGGCTGCTGGCAGCCGTGTGCTGGCTGCAGGGGTGGGCCTGGGCGGCTGCCGAGGGCCCCCAAAGCGCACCTACCAGCAGTAGCTCAAGACCCAGGCTGACCCTCCGATGTGCCCGGGCAGGACACCCAGGAGGCGGGGAGCAGCCCCCGCTGAAGCCCACGGCAGTTGGCAGAGACGGGTCTTTGAGAAAAAACGACAAAGTCCAAACGCTCCAGGCGCTGGCCAGGGGTGTGCGGACCGGGCTGGCCGGGCCGGCGGGGGCTGCGGCGGCCGGTGCTTAGCCGAGTGTCAGTGCATGTCCTGAGAACCGGGAAGGGGACAAACCGGTGGCTCCAGCCCGGGTTGGAGTTCCATGAGGTCGGCCTGACTCTGGAGGTTTTCCCCTTGGCATTTTCCCATTGGCCAAAAGGGGGGAAGTCAAAAAAGCACCCCCGCCAGATGTATGCAGATGGGCTGGGGGGTGACGGAGAGCGGGCTGTTGGCAGCTGTGTGGTGGCTGCTGGCAGCCGTGTGCTGGCTGCAGGGGTGGGCCTGGGCGGCTGCGGAGGGCCCCCTGAGTGCAGCTACCAGCGGTGGCTCAAGACATTGCCTGAGCCTCCGATGTGCCCGGGCAGGACACCCAGGAGGCGGGGAGCAGCCCCCGCTGAGGTCCATGGCATGTGCCAGAGGTGAGTCTTGGAGAAAAAAAACGACAAAGTCCAAACGCTCCAGGCGCCGGGCAGGGTGGCGGACCCGGCTGGCCGGGCTGGCGGGGGCTGCGGCGGCCGGGGCTGAGCCGAGTGTCGATGCATGTCCTGAGAACCGGGAAGGGGACAAACCGGTGGCTCCAGGCCGGGTTGGAGTTCCATGAGGTCGGCCTGACTCTGGAGGTTTCCCCCCTGGCTTTTCCCCATAGGCCAAAAGGGGGGAAGTCAAAAAAGCACCCCCAGCAGATGTATGCAGAGGGGCTGGTGGGTGATGGATAGTGGGCTGTTGGCAGCTGTGTGGTGGCTGCTGGCAGCCGTGTGCTGGCTGCAGGGGTGGGCCTGGGCGGCTGCGGAGGGCCCCCGTAGTGCACCTACCAGTAGGGGGCTCGAGACCCAGGCTGAGCCTCCGATGTGCCCGGGCAGGACACCCAGGAGGCGGGGAGCAGCCCCCGCTGAAGCCCACGGCAGTTGGCAGAGATGGGTCTTGGAGAAAAAACGACAAAGTCCAAACGCTCCAGGCGTGCCGGCCAGGGGTGCGGACCCGGGTGGCCGGGCCGGCGGGAGCTGCGGCGGCCGGGGCTGAGCCGAGGGTCGATGCAGGTCCTGAGAACCGTGAAGGGGACAGACCGGTGGCTCCAGACCGGGTTGGAGTTCCAGGAGGTCGGCCTGACTCTGGAGGTTTTCCCCTTAGCTTTTCCCCATAGGCCAAAAGGGGGGAAGTCAAAAAAGCACCCCCGGCAGATGTATGCAGAGTTGGGCTGGTGGGTGACGGAGAGCGGGCTGTTGGCAGCTGTGTGGTGGCTGCTGGCAGCCGTGTGCTGGCTGCAGGGGTGGGCCTGGGCGGCTGCGGAGGGCCCCCGGAGTGCACCTACCAGTAGGGGCTGAAGACCCAGGCTGAGCCTCCGATGTGCCCGGGCAGGACACTCAGGAGGCGGGGGGCAGCCCCCGCTGAAGTCCTTGGCAGTTGGCAGAGACGAGCCTTGGAGAAAAAATGACAAAGTCCAAACGCTCCAGGCGTGCCGGCCAGGGGTGCGGACCCGGCCGGGCCGGCGAGAGCTGCGGCGGCCGGGGCAGAGCCGCGCGTCGATGCAGGTGGTGAGAACCGGTATGAGGGTAATCCTGGTCGCTCCGGGCCGAGCCAGGGTTCCAGGAGGGCGGAAGGAGCGGGCCCGTTTCCCCTGATAGCGCCGACGACGGTAAAATAAGGCCTCGCAAAACGTCAGCACGAACACCTTGTCGGGGTATAAGGGAACGAGCGGTGTGCGGTCTTTGACAAAGTGACAGTATTTCTCCAAAAAAAGCACCCCCGGCAGATGCGTGCAGACGGGGCTGGCTGGTGACGGAGAGCGGCGGGCTGTTGGCAGCAGTGTGCTGGCTGCAGGGGTGGCCCGGGGCGGCTGCGGAGGGCCCCCCAAAGTGCACCTGCCAGCAGTGGCTCAAGACCCTGGCTGAGCCTCCGATGTCCCCGGGCAGGACCCCAGCAGGCCGGGCACGGACCGCAGCTTGCCCCCTTTGCCGTCCGATGAAGCTTGCACGGTCAGAAAAAGTTTCAAAGTCCCAACGGGGGAGAGAGTGTTGACGGCGAGGGGGGCGCTGGCTGCTCCAGGGGCCGGGAGGGAGGCCCTGGAGGTCGGCCTGGGGGTGAGTGGAGCGGCCCCCGTGTGTCCCTGAGTGTCCCCCGGTCTTTGGTCGAGAGGGGGTCTCAGCCGCTAATGTGCCCGCCCGGGTACCTAGGGAGGCCGGCCTGGGGCGAGTGCAGCAGCCCCCGTGTGTCCCTGAGTGTCCCCCGGTCTTTGGTCGAGAGGGGGTCTCAGCCGCTAATGTGCCCGCCTGGGTACCTTGGGAGGCCGGCCTGGGGCGAGTGGAGCAGCCCCCGTGTGTCCCCGAGTGCCCCCCGGTCTTTGGTGGAGAGGGGGTCTCAGCCGCTAATGTGCCCGCCTCAGGGAGTCCGGCCTGGGGCGAGTGGAGCAGCCCCCGTGTGTCCCCGAGTGCCCCCCGGTCTTTGGTGGAGAGGGGGTCTCAGCCGCTAATGTGCCCGCCTCAGGGAGTCCGGCCTGGGGCGAGTGGAGCAGCCCCCGGGTGTCCCTGAGCGTCCCCCGGTCTCTGGTGGAGAGGGGGCCTCAGCCGCTAATGTGCCCGCCTCAGGGAGGCCGGCCTGGGGCGAGTGGAGCAGCCCCCGTGTGTCCCTGAGCGTCCCATGGCGTTTGCTGAAGAGGGGGTCTCAGCCGCTAATGTGCCCGCCCGGGTACCTAGGGAGGCCGGCCTGGGGTGAGTGGAGCAGCCCCCGTGTGTCCCTGAGTGTCCCCTGGCGTTTGCTGAAGAGGGGGTCTCAGCCGCTAATGTGCCCGCCTCAGGGAGGCCGGCCTGGGGCGAGTGGAGCAGCCCCCGTGTGTCCCTGAGTGTCCCCTGACGTTTGCTGAAGAGGGGGTCTCAGCCGCCAATATGGCCGCCCGGGTACCAGTGGGGGCCGGCCTGGGGCGAGTGGAGCAGCCCCCGTGTGTCCCTGAGCGTCCCCCGGTCTTTGGTGGAGAGGGGGTCTCAGCCGCTAATGTGCCCGCCTCAGGGAGGCCGGCCTGGGGCGAGTGGAGCAGCCCCCGTGTGTCCCTGTGTGTCCCCCGGTCTTTGGTGGAGAGGGGGCCTCAGCCGCTAATGTGCCCGCCTCAGGGAGGCCGGCCTGGGGCGAGTGGAGCAGCCCCCGTGTGTCCCTGAGCGTCCCCCGGTCTTTGGTCGAGAGGGGGTCTCAGCCGCTAATGTGCCCGCCTCAGGGAGGCCGGCCTGGGGCGAGTGGAGCAGCCCCCGTGTGTCCCTGAGCGTCCCCCGGTCTTTGGTGGAGAGGGGGCCTCAGCCGCTAATGTGCCCGCCTCAGGGAGGCCGGCCTGGGGCGAGTGGAGCAGCCCCCGTGTGTCCCTGAGCGTCCCCCGGTCTTTGGTCGAGAGGGGGTCTCAGCCGCTAATGTGCCCGCCTCAGGGAGGCCGGCCTGGGGCGAGTGGAGCAGCCCCCGCGTGTCCCTGAGTGTCCCCTGACGTTTGCTGAAGAGGGGGTCTCAGCCGCTAATGTGCCCGCCTCAGGGAGGCCGGCCTGGTGCGAGTGGAGCAGCCCCCGTGTGTCCCTGAGCGCCCCCCGGTCTTTGGTGGAGAGGGGGTCTCAGCCGCTAATGTGCCCGCCCGGGTACCTAGGGAGGCCGGCCTGGGGCGAGTGGAGCAGCCCCCGTGTGTCCCTGAGTGTCCCCCGGTCTTTGGTGGAGAGGGGGTCTCAGCCGCTAATGTGCCCGCCTCAGGGAGTCCGGCCTGGGGCGAGTGGAGCAGCCCCCGTGTATCCCCGAGTGCCCCCCGGTCTTTGGTGGAGAGGGGGTCTCAGCCGCTAATGTGCCCGCCTCAGGGAGTCCGGCCTGGGGCGAGTGGAGCAGCCCCCGTGTGTCCCTGAGCGTCCCCCGGTCATTGGTGGAGAGGGGGTCTCAGCTGCTAATGTGCCCGCCTCAGGGAGGCCGGCCTGGGGCGAGTGGAGCAGCCCCCGTGTGTCCCCGAGCGCCCCCCGGTCTCTGGTGGAGAGGGGGTCTCAGCCGCTAATGTGCCCGCCTCAGGGAGTCCGGCCTGGGGCGAGTGGAGCAGCCCCCGTGTGTCCCCGAGCGCCCCCCGGTCTCTGGTGGAGAGGGGGTCTCAGCCGCTAATGTGCCCGCCTGGGTACCCAGGGAGGCCGGCCTGGGGCGAGTGGAGCAGCCCCCGTGTGTCCCTGAGCGTCCCCCGGTCATTGGTGGAGAGGGGGTCTCAGCTGCTAATGTGCCCGCCTCAGGGAGGCCGGCCTGGGGCGAGTGGAGCAGCCCCCGTGTGTCCCCGAGCGCCCCCCGGTCTCTGGTGGAGAGGGGGTCTCAGCCGCTAATGTGCCCGCCTCAGGGAGTCCGGCCTGGGGCGAGTGGAGCAGCCCCCGTGTGTCCCCGAGCGCCCCCCGGTCTCTGGTGGAGAGGGGGTCTCAGCCGCTAATGTGCCCGCCTCAGGGAGTCCGGCCTGGGGCGAGTGGAGCAGCCCCCGTGTGTCCCCGAGCGCCCCCCGGTCTCTGGTGGAGAGGGGGTCTCAGCCGCTAATGTGCCCGCCCGGGTACCCAGGGAGGCCGGCCTGGGGCGAGTGGAGCAGCCCCCGTGCGTCCCTGAGCGCCCCCCTGGCGTTTGCTCAAGAGGGGGTCCCAGCCGCCAATATGGCCGCCCGGGTACCCGCGGGGGCCGCCCTGGGGCGAGTGGAGCAGCCCCCGTGTGCCCCTGAGCGCCCCCTGGCGTTCGCTGAAGAGGGGGTCTCAGCCGCCAATATGGCCGCCCGGGTGCCCGGGGGAGCGGCCTGGGGTGGCCCTGTGCAGCCTCCGGGCGCCCCTGAGTGTTTTCCAGTATCTGGCCGAGACACCCCCTGACCCTCCGACTGTGTCCGTTTGGAGCGCCTGGTGCCTGGGCACCCCCTGAGTGTTTTTCAGTATCTGGCCGAGACACCCCCTGACCCTCCGACTGTGTCCGTTTTTAGTGCCTGGTGCCTGGGCACAGACCGCGGCAGCTCCCGCTGGCCGCATTGACAGAGTGCTGAAAAAATGACAAAGTCCGAAAATGCCTGAGAACCGGGAAGGGGACAAACCGGCGGCTCCAGGCCGAGCCGGAGTTCCAGGAGGTCGGCATGATTTTGCCGGTTTCCCCATAGGAGGTGCCAAGTTGCCAAAATGGGGGAACTCAAAAAAGCACCCCCGCCAGATGTATGTAGGGGGGCTGGATGGTCGATGGGGAGTGGGTGCCTGGCAGCAGGGGCCACCCCGCGCAGGTGCCCCGGGGGGCCCGCGGGGGGCCCCCGAAGACACCCCCCCCAGCACTCGCTGAAAACCCCGTCCGAGCCGCCCGCGCTGCCCGGAGGGAGTCCCGGGAGGCCGGGCACGGCCCGCAGGTCTCTCCCTCTGCCCCCCGGTGAGGTTTGCACGGGGGGGAAAAGTTTCAAAGTCCCGACGGGGGGCGAGAGACAGTGCGGCGAGGGGTGGCGGGCTGCTCCGCGGACCCGGGGGAAGCCCGGGGAGGGCGGCCTGAGGGCGCGGAGGGCCCCCTGAGAGTGCCTACGGGTAGTAGGTGAGAAACCCTGCCTGTACCTCCCACGGGGCCCGGGCAGGGACCCCGGGAGGCCGGGCAGAGCCCGCAGGTCGCCCCCTTCCCGTCCGATGAAGCTCGCACGGTCAGAAAAGTTTCAAAGTCCCAACGGGGGGAGAGTGTTGACGGCGAGGGGGGTGCAGGCTGCTCCAGGGTCCGGGGGCAGCCCCTGGAGGTCGGCCTGGGGGTGTGGAGGGGCCCCCCTGAGAGCACCCAACAGTAGTTGCTCAAGACCCTGCCTGAGCCTCCGATGTGCCCGGGCATGAACCCCAGGAGGCGGGGAACAGCCGTGGCAGCCCCTGCTGAAGTCCTTGGCAGTTGGCAGAGGCGAGTCTTGGGGAAAAAAACGACAAAGTCCAAACGCTCCAGGCGCCGGCCAGGGGGGCGGACGTGGCTGGCCTGGCCGGCGGGTGCTGCGGCTGCCGGGGCTGAGCCGAGTGTCGATGCATCTCCTGAGAACCGGGAAGGGGACAAACCGGTGGCTCCAGTCCGAGCTGGAGTTCCAGAAGGTCGGCCTGACTCTGGAGGTTTTCCCCCTGGCTTTTCCCCATAGGCCAAAAGGGGGGAAGTCAAAAAAGCACCCCCGGCAGATGTATGCAGAAGGGGCTGGGGGGTGACGGAGAGCGGGCTGTTGGCAGCTGCGTGGTGGCTGCAGGGGTGGGCCTGGGCGGCTGCGGTGGGCCCCCTGAGTGCACCTGCCCGTGGTGGCTGAAAACCCAGGCTGAGCCTCCGATGTGCCCGGGCAGGACCCCAGGAGGCCGGGCACAGAACGCCGGTTGCCCCCCATTGCCGTTTGACGAAGCTTGCACGGTCAGAAAAGTTTCAAAGTCCCAACGGGGAGAGAGTGTTGACGGCGAGGGGGTGCTGGCAGCTCCAGCGGCCGGGGGCAACCGCTGGAGGCTGGGCCCGGACTGCGGCAGCCCCCCTTGCAGTCGAACAAAGTTTGAGGAGACGAGTCATGAAAATGACAAAGTCCAAACGCTCCAGGCGTGCCGTCCAGGGGGGCGGACCCAGCTGGTCGGACCGGCGGGAGCTGCGGCGGCCGGGGAAGAGCCGAGTGTCAATGCAGGTCACGAGAACCGGTATGAGGGTAAACCTGGCCGCTCCGGGCCGAGGCACGGTTCCAGGAGGGCGGAAGGAGCGGGCCCGCTTCCCCTGATAGCGCCGACGGCGGTAAAATAAGGCCTCGCAAAACGTCAGCACGAACACCTTGTCGGGGTATAAGGGAACGAGCGGTGTGCGGTCTTTGACAAAGTGACAGTGTTTCTCAAAAAAGCACCCCCGGCAGATGTGTGCAGACGGGGCTGGCTGGTGTGGGAGAGCGGCGGGCTGTTGGCAGCAGTGTGCTGGCTGCAGGGGTGGCCCGGGGCGGCTGCGGAGGGCCCCCAAAGCGCACCTACCAGTGGTGGCTGAAAACCCCCGCTGAGCCTCCGATGTCCCCGGGCAGGACCCCAGGAGGCCGGGCAGAGCCCGCCGCTTGCCCCCTTGCCGTTTGACGAAGCTTGCACGGTCAGAAAAGTTTCAAAGTCCCCACGGGGGGAGAGTGTTGACGGCGAGGAGGTGCTGGCTGCTCCAGGGGCCGGGGGCAACCCCTGGAGGCTGGGCACGGACTGCGGCAGCCCCCCTTGCAGTCGAACAAAGTTTGAGGAGACAAGTCATGAAAATGACAAAGTCCAAACGCTCCAGGCGCCGGCCTGGGGTGCGGACCCGGCTGGCCGGGGCCGGCGGGAGCTGCGGCGGCCGGGGCTGAGCCGAGTGTCAATGCAGGTCCTGAGAACCGGGAAGGGGACAAACCGGTGGCTCCAGGCCGGGTTGGAGTTCCAGGAGGTCGGCAGGACTCTGGAGGTTTTCCCCTTGGCATTGTCCCATTGGCCACAATGGGGGAAGTCAAAAAAGCACCCCCAGCAGATGTATGCAGAGGGGCTGGCGGGTGACGGAGAGCGGGCAGTTGGCAGCTGTGTGGTGGCTGCAGGAGGTGGGCCTGGGCGGCTGCGGAGGGCCCCCAAAGTGCACCTACCAGAAGGGGCCCAAGACCCAGGCTGAGCCTCCGATGTGCCCGGGCAGGACACCCAGGAGGCGGGGAGCAGCCCCCGCTGAGGTCCATGGCATGTGCCAGAGGCGAGTCTTGGAGAAAAAACGACAAAGTCCAAACGCTCCAGGCGCCGGGCAGGGTGGCGGACCCGGCTGGCCGGGCCGGCGGGGGCTGCGGCTGCCGGGGCTGAGCCGAGTGTCAATGCATGTCCTGAGAACCGGGAAGGGGACAAACCGGTGGCTCCAGGCCGGGTTGGAGTTCCGGGGGGTCGGCCTGACTCTGGAGGTTTTCCCCCTGGCTTTTCCCCATAGGCCAAAACGGGGGGAGCCAAAAAAGCACCCCCAGCAGATGTATGCAGGAGGGGCTGGGGGGTGACGGAGAGCGGGCTGTTGGCAGCCGTGTGCTGGCTGCAGGGGTGGGCCTGGGCGGCTGCGGAGGGCCCCCTGAGTGCACCTGCCAGCGGTGGCTCAACACCCTGGCTGAGCCTCCGATGTCCCCGGGCAGGACCCCAGGAGGCCGGGCAGAGCCCGCCGCTTGCCCCATTGCCGTTTGACGAAGCTTGCACGGTCAGAAAAGTTTCAAAGTCCCAACGGGGAGAGAGCGTTGACGGCGAGGGGGTGCTGGCTGCTCCAGGGGCCGGGGACAACCCCTGGAGGCTGGGCACGGACTGCGGCAGCCCCCCTTGCAGTCGGACAAAGTTTGAGGAGACAAGCCATGAAAATGACAAAGTCCAAACGCTCCAGGCGCCGGCCAGGGGGGCGGACCCGGCTGGCTGGGCCGGCGGGGGCTGCGGCTGCCGGGGCTGAGCCGAGTGTCAATGCAGGTCCTGAGAACCGGGAAGGGGACAAACCGGCGGCTCCAGGCCGAGCTCGAGTTCCAGAAGGTCGGCCTGACTCTGGAGGTTTTCCCCCTGGCTTTTCCCCATAGGCCAAAATGGGGGAAGTCAAAAAAGCACCCCCAGCAGATGTATGCAGAGGGGCTGGGGGGTGATGGGGAGCGGGTGTTTGGCAGCAGTGTGCTGGCTGAAGAGGTGTGCCTGGGCGGCTGCGGAGGGCCCCCTGAGTGCACCTGCCAGCGGTGGCTCAAAACCCTGGCTGAGCCTCCGATGTCCCCGGGCAGGACCCCAGCAGGCCGGGCACAGACCGCAGCCTGCCCCCCTTGCCGTTTGATGAAGCTTGCACGGTCAGAAAAGTTTCAAAGTCCCAACGGGGAGAGAGTGTTGACGCCGAGGGGGTGCTGGCTGCTCCGGTGGCAACCCCTGGAGGCTGGGCACAGACTGCGGCAGCCCCCCTTGCAGTCGAACAAAGTTTGAGGAGACAAGTCATGAAAATGACAAAGTCCAAACTGCTCCAGGCGCCGGCCAGGGGGGGCGGACCCGGCTGGCCGGGCCGGCGGGAGCTGCGGCTGACGGGGTTGAGCCGAGTGTCGATGCATGTCACGAGAACCGGCATGAGGGTAAACCTGGCCGCTCCGGGCCGAGGCACGGTTCCAGGAGGGCGGAAGGAGCGGGCCTGTTTCCCCTGATAGCGCCGACGGCGGTAAAATAAGGCCTCGCAAAACGTCAGCACGAACACCTTGTCGGGGTATAAGGGAACGAGCGGTGTGCGGTCTTTGACAAAGTGACAGTGTGTCTCAAAAAAAGCACCCCCGGCAGATGTGCGCGGACGGGGCTGGCTGGTGACGGAGAGCGGGCTGTTGGCAGCGGTGTGCCGGCTGCAGGGGTGGCCCGGGGCGGCTGCGGAGGGCCCCCTGAGAGCACCTACCAGTAGTTGCTCAACACCCTGGCTGAGCCTCCGATGTCCCCGGGCAGGACCCCAGGAGGCCGGGCACAGACCGCCGGTTGCCCCCCCCATTGCCGTTTGATGAAGCTTGCACGGTCAGAAAAGTTTCAAAGTCCCAACGGGGAGAGAGTGCTGACGGTGAGGGGGTGCTGGCTGCTCCAGGGGCCGGGAGGGAAGCCCTGGAGGTGGGCCTGGGGGTGTGGAGGGGCCCCCTGAGAGCACCTACCAGCAGTTGCTGAAGACCCTGCCTGAGCCTCCGATATCCCCGGGCAGGACCCCAGGAGGCCGGGCACAGACCGCAGCCTGCCCCCTTGCCGTTTGATGAAGCTTGCACGGTCAGAAAAGTTTCAAAGTCCCGACGGGGAGAGAGTGTTGACGGCGAGGGGGTGCTGGCTGCTCCAGGGGCCGGGGGGGGGAACCCCTGGAGGCTGGGCACGGACCGCGGCAGCCCCCCTTGCAGTAGAACAAAGTTTGAGGAGACAAGTCATGAAAATGACAAAGTCCAAACTGCTCCAGGCGCCGGCCAGGGGGGCGGACCCGGCTGGCCTGGCCGGCGGGTGCTGCGGCTGCCGGGGCTGAGCCGAGTGTCGATGCATCTCCTGAGAACCGGGAAGGGGACAGACCAGTAGCTCCAGGCCGAGCTGGAGTTCCAGGAGGTCGGCCTGACTCTGGAGGTTTTCCCCCTGGCTTTTCCCCATAGGCCAAAACGGGGGGAGGCAAAAAAGCACCCCCAGCAGATGTATGCAGAGGGGCTGGGGGGTGATGGAGAGCGGGCTGTTGGCAGCTGTGTGGTGGCTGCAGGGGTGGCCCTGGGCGGCTGAAGAGGGCCCCCTGAGTGCACCTACCAGCAGTAGCTCAAGACCCTGCCTGAGCCTCCGATGTCCCCGGGCAGGACCCCAGGAGGCCGGGCACAGACCGCAGCCTGCCCCCTTGCCGTTTGATGAAGCTTGCACGGTCAGAAAAAGTTTCAAAGTCCCAACGGGGAGAGAGTGTTGACGGCGAGGGGGCGCTGGCTGCTCCAGGGGCCCGGGGCAGCCCCTGGAGGCTGGGCACGGACCGCGGCCGCCCCCCTTGCAGTCGAACAAAGTTTGAGGAGACAAGTCATGAAAATGACAAAGTCCAAACGCTCCAGGCGTGCCGGCCAGGGGTGCGGACCCGGCCGGCCGGGCCGGCGGGGGCTGCGGCTGCCGGGGCTGAGCCGAGTGTCAATGCATGTCCTGAGAACCGGGAAGGGGACAGACCGGTGGCTCTGGGCCGAGCTGGAGTTCCAGGATGTCGGCCTGACTCTGGAGGTTTTCCCCCTGGCTTTTCCCCATAGGCCAAAATGGGGGAAGTCAAAAAAGCACCTCCAGCAGATGTATGCAGAGGGGCTGGCGGGTGACGGAGAGTGGTCTGTTGGCAGCAGTGTGCTGGCTGCATAGGTGTGCATGGGCGTCTGCGTAGGGCCCCCTGAGTGCACCTGCCAGTGGTGGCTGAAAACCCAGGCTGAGCCTCCGATGTGCCCGGGCAGGACCCCAGGAGGCCGGGCACAGACCGCAGCCTGCCCCCTTGCCGTTTGATGAAGCTTGCACGGTCAGAAAAGTTTCAAAGTCCCAACGGGGAGAGAGTGCTGACGGTGAGGGGGGTGCCGGCAGCTCCAGGGGCCGGGGGCAACCCCTGGAGGCTGGGCACGGACTGCGGCAGCCCCCCTGGCAGTCGAACAAGGTTTGAGGAGACAAGTCATGAAAATGACAAAGTCCAAACGCTCCAGGCGTGCCGGCCAGGGGAGCGGACCCGGCCGGCCGGGGCGGCGGGAGCTGCAGCTGCCGGGGCGGAGCCGAGTGTCAACGCAGGTGGTGAGATCCGGTATGAGGGTAATCCTGGTCGCTCCGGGCCGAGCCACGGTTCCAGGAGGGCGGAAGGAGCGCGCCTGTTTCACCTGATAGCGCCGACGGCGGTAAAATAAGGCCTCGCAAAACGTCACCACGAACACCTTGTCTGGGTATAAGGGAACGAGCGGTGTGTGGTCCTTGACAAAGTGACAGTATTTCTCAAAAAAGCACCCCCGGCAGATGTGCGCGGACGGGGCTGGCTGGTGATGGAGAGCGGGCTGTTGGCAGCAGTGCGCTGGCTGCAGGGGTGGCCCAGGGCGGCTGCGGAGGGCCCCCAAAGCGCACCTACCGGTGGTGGCTGAAAACCCAGGCTGAGCCTCCGATGTGCCCCGGGCAGGAACCCAGGAGGCCGGGCACAGACCACAGCTTGCCCCCTTGCCGTCCGATGAAGCTTGCACGGTCAGAAAAAGTTTCAAAGTCCCCACGGAGAGAGAGTGTTGAGGGCGAGGGGGAGCTGGCTGCTCCAGGGGCCGGGGGCAACCCCTGGAGGCTGGGCACACCCCCTTGCAGTCGAACAAAGTTCGAGGAGACAAGTCATGAAAATGACAAAGTCCAAACGCTCCAGGCGCCGGCCAGGGGGGCGGACCCGGCTGGCCGGGCTGGCGGGGGCTGCGGCTGCCGGGGCTGAGCCGAGTGTCGATGCATGTCCTGAGAACCGGGAAGGGGACAAACCAGTAGCTCCAGGCCGAGCTGGAGTTCCAGGAGGTCGGCCTGACTCTGGAGGTTTTCCCCCTGGCTTTTCCCATTGGCCAAAATGGGGGAAGTCAAAAAAGCACCCCCGGCAGATGTATGCAGAGGGGCTGGCTGGTGATGGGGAGCGGGCTGTTGGCAGCGGTGTGCTGGCTGCAGAGGTGTGCATGGGCGGCTGCGGAGGGCCCCCCGAGTGCACCTGCCCGTGGTGGCTGAAAACCCAGGCTGAGCCTCCGATGTGCCCGGGCAGGACCCCAGGAGGCCGGGCACAGAACGCCGGTTGCCCCCTTGCCGTTTGATGAAGCTTGCACGGTCAGAAAAGTTTCAAAGTCCCAACGGGGAGAGAGTGCTGACGGTGAGGGGGGTGCTGGCTGCTCCAGGGGCCGGGAGGGAGGCCCTGGAGGTGGGCCTGGGGGTGTGGCGGGGCCCCCTGAGAGCACCTACCAGCAGTTGCTCAAGACCCTGCCTGAGCCTCCGGTGTTGCAGGGCAGGACACCCATTGGCGGGGAAAAGCAGGTGGCAGCCCCTGCTGAAGTCCTTGGCAGAGATGAGTCTTTGAAAAAAATGACAAAGTCCAAACTGCTCCAGGCGCCGGTCAGGGGGGCGGACCCGGCTGGCCGGGCCGACGGGAGCTGCGGCGGCTGGGGAAGAGCCGAGTGTCAAGGCATGTCCTGAGAACCGGGAAGGGGGCAAACCAGTAGCTCCAGGCCGGGCTAGGGTTCCAGGAGGTCGGCCTGACTCTGGAGGTTTTCCCCCTGGCTTTTCCCCATAGGCCAACATGGGGGAAGTCAAAAAAGCACCCCCGGCAGATGTATGCAGAGGGGCTGGGGGGTGACGGGGAGCGGGCTGTTGGCAGCAGTGTGCTGGCTGCAGAGGGCCCCCGAGGTGCTGCACCTACCAGTAGTTGCTCAAGACCCCCCATGACCCTCCGGTGTTGCAGGTCAGGACACCCATTGGCGGGGAACAGCAGGTGGCAGCCCCTGCTGAAGTCGTTGGCAGGGATGAGTCTTTGAAAAAACGACAAAGTCCAAACGCTCCAGGCGTGCCGGCCAGGGTGGCGGACCCGGCTGGCTGGGCCGGCGGGAGCTGCGGCTGCCGGGGCTGAGCCGAGTGTCGATGTATGTCGTGAGAACCGGTATGAGGGTAATCCTGGTCGCTCCGGGCCGAGGCACGGTTCCAGGAGGGCGGAAGGAGCGGGCCCGTTTCCCCTGATAGCGCCGACGGCGGTAAATTAGGGCCTCGCAAAACGTCAGGACGAACACCTTTTTTGCATATAAGGGAACGAGCGGTGTGCGGTCCTTGACAAAGTGACTATTTCTCAATGTGCTGAGGAGTGGGGACCGCTCAAAGTCAAAGCACCGCGGCCGCCCCTCTGCCACCTCCCTGGGAGCAGAGTCATCGAGCGCGAGTGTCCCCACTCCGCCTGTCCAGGCCGCGGGGCCGACAGGCTGGCTGGCTGCCCGGGCAGACCCCGCTCTCCGAGCGGCCGGGCCCCAACGTTCGAGAGGTGTAGGAAGCCACCTTGGGGGTGCTGCGGAGGCCCCCCTGACACCGCCTCCAAGCCCTTGCTGAGAGCCCTGTCCTAGCTGCCTGCGCGGGCAGGCGGGACCCCCCAGTAGGCCGTGCACAGCCCGCGGCAGCCACTGCTGAAGCCCAGGGCAGTTGGCAGAGATGAGTCTTTGAGGAAAAACGACAAAGTCCAAACGCTCCAGGCGCCGGCCAGGGGTGCGGACCCGGCTGGACGGGCCGGCGGGAGCTGCGGCGGCTTGGGAAGAGCCGAGTGTCAATGCATGTCCTGAGAACCGGAAAGGGGACAAACTAGTAGCTCCAGGCCGGGATGGAGTTCCAGGAGGTGGGCCTGACTCCGGAGGTTTTCCCCTTGGCATTTTCCCATTGGCCACAATGGGGGAAGTCAAAAAAGCACCCCCAGCAGATGTATGCAGAGGGGCTGGCTGGTGATGGGGAGCGGGCTGTTGGCAGCGGTGTGCTGGCTGCAGAGGTGTGCATGGGCGGCTGCGGAGGGCCCCCCGAGTGCACCTGCCCGTGGTGGCTGAAAACCCAGGCTGAGCCTCCGATGTGCCCGGGCAGGACCCCAGGAGGCCGGGCACAGAACGCCGGTTGCCCCCTTGCCGTTTGATGAAGCTTGCACGGTCAGAAAAGTTTCAAAGTCCCAACGGGGAGAGAGTGCTGACGGTGAGGGGGGTGCTGGCTGCTCCAGGGGCCGGGAGGGAGGCCCTGGAGGTGGGCCTGGGGGTGTGGCGGGGCCCCCTGAGAGCACCTACCAGCAGTTGCTCAAGACCCTGCCTGAGCCTCCGGTGTTGCAGGGCAGGACACCCATTGGCGGGGAAAAGCAGGTGGCAGCCCCTGCTGAAGTCCTTGGCAGAGATGAGTCTTTGAAAAAAATGACAAAGTCCAAACTGCTCCAGGCGCCGGTCAGGGGGGCGGACCCGGCTGGCCGGGCCGACGGGAGCTGCGGCGGCTGGGGAAGAGCCGAGTGTCAAGGCATGTCCTGAGAACCGGGAAGGGGGCAAACCAGTAGCTCCAGGCCGGGCTAGGGTTCCAGGAGGTCGGCCTGACTCTGGAGGTTTTCCCCCTGGCTTTTCCCCATAGGCCAACATGGGGGAAGTCAAAAAAGCACCCCCGGCAGATGTATGCAGAGGGGCTGGGGGGTGACGGGGAGCGGGCTGTTGGCAGCAGTGTGCTGGCTGCAGAGGGCCCCCGAGGTGCTGCACCTACCAGTAGTTGCTCAAGACCCCCCATGACCCTCCGGTGTTGCAGGTCAGGACACCCATTGGCGGGGAACAGCAGGTGGCAGCCCCTGCTGAAGTCGTTGGCAGGGATGAGTCTTTGAAAAAACGACAAAGTCCAAACGCTCCAGGCGTGCCGGCCAGGGTGGCGGACCCGGCTGGCTGGGCCGGCGGGAGCTGCGGCTGCCGGGGCTGAGCCGAGTGTCGATGTATGTCGTGAGAACCGGTATGAGGGTAATCCTGGTCGCTCCGGGCCGAGGCACGGTTCCAGGAGGGCGGAAGGAGCGGGCCCGTTTCCCCTGATAGCGCCGACGGCGGTAAATTAGGGCCTCGCAAAACGTCAGGACGAACACCTTTTTTGCATATAAGGGAACGAGCGGTGTGCGGTCCTTGACAAAGTGACTATTTCTCAATGTGCTGAGGAGTGGGGACCGCTCAAAGTCAAAGCACCGCGGCCGCCCCTCTGCCACCTCCCTGGGAGCAGAGTCATCGAGCGCGAGTGTCCCCACTCCGCCTGTCCAGGCCGCGGGGCCGACAGGCTGGCTGGCTGCCCGGGCAGACCCCGCTCTCCGAGCGGCCGGGCCCCAACGTTCGAGAGGTGTAGGAAGCCACCTTGGGGGTGCTGCGGAGGCCCCCCTGACACCGCCTCCAAGCCCTTGCTGAGAGCCCTGTCCTAGCTGCCTGCGCGGGCAGGCGGGACCCCCCAGTAGGCCGTGCACAGCCCGCGGCAGCCACTGCTGAAGCCCAGGGCAGTTGGCAGAGATGAGTCTTTGAGGAAAAACGACAAAGTCCAAACGCTCCAGGCGCCGGCCAGGGGTGCGGACCCGGCTGGACGGGCCGGCGGGAGCTGCGGCGGCTTGGGAAGAGCCGAGTGTCAATGCATGTCCTGAGAACCGGAAAGGGGACAAACTAGTA